>NW_021823216.1:2720183-2725183 GCF_901001165.1 Salmo trutta
CTGGTCACAACATTGGTATTTCCTATTTCCATTATTAGGCCTTTGTCTAATAATGGCTGTACTGAGAACAGGTTGAGAAGAGAAGCTGTGATGACATGTGTCCAATCTCTACAATAATGGCTGTACTGAGAACAGGTTGAGAAGAGAAGCTGTGGTGACATGTGTCCAATCTCTACAATAATGGCTGTACTGAGAACAGGTTGAGAAGAGAAGCTGTGATGACATGTGTCCAATCTCTACAATAATGGCTGTACTGAGAACAGGTTGAGAAGAGAAGCTGTGGTGACATGTGTCCAATCTCTACAATAATGGCTGTACTGAGAACAGGTTGAGAAGAGAAGCTGTGGTGACATGTGTCCAATCTCTACAATAATGGCTGTACTGAGAACAGGTTGAGAAGAGAAGCTGTGATGACATGTGTCCAATCTCTACAATAATGGCTGTTCTGAGAACAGGTTGAGAAGAGAAGCTGTGATGACATGTGTCCAATCTCTATAACAATGGCTGCACTGAGAACAGTCTGAGAGAAGAAGCTGCTGTAATGACGTGTCTCCAGTCTTAATAATAATGTCTGTACTGAGAACAGTGGTTAGAGGGGATGCTATGATGACCTGTGAGACTAGATGGGTAACACTGTGTCAGGACTCTCTGTGGACAGAGCCAACAGGCCACAACAGGACTGTAGTCGGTGTACTAGAGGGCTCCTACTGAGAAAACACAGAGGGAGGGTTTGTTAGAGGCTCCAACTGAGAAAACACAGATGAGGGAAGCCACAAGGAGAGAACAGAAACAGAAACCAAACAGAACCCTGTGATGAGGCGGCCATTAAACGCACCTGGCCAGATTGAAGACATCATCGATGAGACCCGCCCTGTTGCCAACAGAGATTATCTACGGAGAGAAAAGGGGAAAGGTGGAACGTTTTTTTATACATTTCTCTGCTTTTACGTTTTTATTCAAACCTTTAATGGTCCAGATGACGAAGAGGAAGATGACGAAGAGGAAGAGCATCCTACCTCAGGGTTGGTCATCAGCTGTCCAATGAGGAGCCTCCAGTTGTGGAGGTCGTAGTTCACCCGGAAGTACCCAGTCTGGTTGATGTTGCCTAGCAACCACATGTCCTCGTCCATCCGGCCCACTTTGTGTGTCTCTGTAAACAAATAAACATGGCGGACATGTTTAAAGGTTTACTCTATATATACAGAGATGATGGACAAGTTTAAAGGTTTAATCTATATATTAACAGACGTTGTGGACATGTTTAAAGGTTTACTGTATATAGTAACATACATGTTTAAAGGTTTACTGTATATATTAACATACATGTTTAAAGGTTTAATCTATATATTAACGGACGTTGTGGACATGTTTAAAGGTTTACTGTATATAGTAACATACAGTGAGGGAAAAAAGTATTTGATCCCCTGCTGATTTTGTACGTTTGCCCACGGACAAAGAAATGATCAGTCTATAATTTTAATGGTAGGTTTATTTGAACAGTGAGAGACAGAATAACAACAAAAAAATCCAGAAAAACGCATGTCAAAAATGTTATAAATTGATTTTCATTTTAATGAGGGAAATAAGTACTTGACCCCTCTGCAAAACATGACTTAGTACCTGGTGGCAAAACCCTTGTTGACAATCACAGAGGTCAGACATTTCATGTAGTTGGCCACCAGGTTTGCACACATCTCAGGAGGGATTTTGTCCCACTCCTCTTTGCAGATCTTCTCCAAGTCATTAAGGTTTCGAGGCTGACATTTGGCAACTCGAACCTTCAGCTCCCTCCACAGATTTTCTATGGGATTCAGGTCTGGAGACTGGCTAGGCCACTCCAGGACCTTAATGGGCTTCTTCTTGAGCCACTCCTTTGTTGCCTTGGCCGTGTGTTTTGGGTCATTGTCATGCTGGAATACCCATCCACGACCCATTTTCAATGCCCTGGCTGAGGGAAGGAGGTTCTCACCCAAGATTTGATGGTACATGGCCCCGTCCATCGTCCCTTTGGTGCGGTGAAGTTGTCCTGTCCCCTTAGCAGAAAAACACCCCCAAAGCATAATGTTTCCACCTCCATGTTTGACAGTGGGGATGGTGTTCTTGTGGTTGTAGGCAGCATTCCTCCTCCTCCAAACACGGCGAGTTGAGTTGATGCCAAATAGTTCCATTTTGGTCTCATCTGACCACAACACTTTCACCCAGTTGTCCTCCGAATCATTCAGATGTTCATTGGCAAACTTCAGACGGGCATGTATATGTGCTTTCTTGAGCAGGGGGACCTTGCGGGCGCTGCAGGATTTCAGTCCATCACGGCGTAGTGTGTTACCAATTGTTTTCTTGGTGACTATGGTCTCAGCTGCCTTGAGATCATTGACAAGATCCTCCCGTGTAGTTCTGGGCTGATTCCTCACAGTTCTCATGATCATTGCAACTCCACGAGGTGAGATCTTGCATGGAGCCCCAGGCCGAGGGAGATTGACAGTTCTTTTGTGTTTCTTCCATTTGCGAATAATCGCACCAACTGTTGTCACCTTCTCACCAAGCTGCTTGGCGATGGTCTTGTAGCCCATTCCAGCCTTGTGTAGCTCTACAATCTTGTCCCTGACATCCTTGGAGAGCTATTTGGTCTTGGCCATGGTGGAGAGTATGGAATCGGATTGATTGATTGCTTCTGTGGACAGGTGTCTTTTATACAGGTAACAAACTGAGATTAGGAGCACTCCTTTTTAGAGTGTGCTCCTAATCTCAGCTCGTTACCTGTATAAAAGACACCTGGGAGACAGAAATCTTTCTGATTGAGAGGGGGTCAAATACTTATTTCCCTCATTAAAATGCAAATCAATTTATAACATTTTTGACATGCGTTTTTCTGGATTTTTTTGTTATTCTGTCTCTCACTGTTCAAATAAACCTACCATTAAAATTATAGACTGATCATTTCTTTGTCAGTGGGCAAATGTACAAAATCAGCAGGGGATCAAATACTTTTCCCCCCTCACTGTACATGTTTAAAGGTATACTTAGGGTTGCAAAGGGTTGGAAACTTTCCGGTAAATTTCCCGAATTTTCCCAGAAATTTTCCATAGGAAGTTAATCCCTGGAATTAGGGGAATTTTGCTTAAATTCATAAACAAAAATGTGCTTATAACAGGGTGCCTTTTTTGTGGGTTACATATAAGGCAATTCTAGGTCTTGTGCCATATTTTGGTTAAACTATCCCCAATTCAATGGAATTGCAACCCTCTGCATGCACAGTGCATTCTTCCATCACATGTACAGCTGATTCACAAGATCTTGCACACTATTGAGATGCTATTGAGCCCACACTACTACACTGTCTGTGCCAAGGACTACATGATTTCTGGTAAGTATTGATTACAATACTGGGTGGGGTGAATATATTTTATATGACATACATGATTTTATGTTAACTAGTAAATGGTAGCCTACAGCAAAGTGTGTTTAAATCATTTCTAACTTGTTAACAATTTCTGCTAGTTAGTTTTTTCTACCATGTGGGTTTTAGTTTGCTTGAGCCTGCTAACTGAGGAGTGTTAATTCACCTGTTTCCATACATGTTTAATTGTAAAACATGTATCTTACAAAGGAGTTGTTTAATCTGACTGCTTAACTATTAATCTGTACATAGAATTGTATTTGTTGTTTTTTTACTCATTATTTTCTAATCTTTACAGAAAAATGCAACGGGCACTATCTGATGTGTGGAGACATTTCACTGCAGCTAATGTAGAAGGAAAAGCTGTGTACACTTGCAAAAACTGTGCCAAATAATATGTGAAGAATGCAACAAAGATGAAGAATCATCTGGCCAAGTGCATAAAGTTCCCTCAGCGCTCATAACAAGCAACCTCTGACAAAACTCCCTCTACTTCTATTCGAGGTGAAAATGATAAATCAGACACCTTATCGAAGTTATTTAAATATTTATATATATATGTTATTTATATATATGTTATTTATATATGTTATTTAAATATTTATATATATGTTATTTATATATTTATATATATGTTATTTATATATATGTTATTTAAATATTTATATACATGTTATTTATATATATGTTATTTAAATATTTATATGTTATCTATATATTTATATATATATATATATATATATATATGTTTTTTATATATTTATATATATGTTATTTATATATATGTTATTTTCTTATTCTTGTTCTAGTCCCTCAGTTACACATGAGGACAACAGTATAACACTTCTAACTAGGGTGGGCCATACTGAAACCCTCCTGTAAATAAACAGAGAGCATGGAGCTGGCTGTAGGCTGACTGTAGGGTGGACCATACTGAAACCCTCCTGTAAATAAACAGAGAGCAGGGAGCTGGCTGTAGGCTGACTGTAGAGGGGACCATACTGAAACCCTCCTGTAAATAAACAGAGAGCAGGGAGCTGGCTGTAGGCTGACTGTAGGGTGGGCCATACTGAAACCCTGTTGTAAATAAACAGAGAGCAGGGAGCTGGCTGTAGGCTGACTGTAGAGTGGACCATACTGAAATCCTGTTGTAAATAAACAGAGAGCAGGGAGCTGGCTGTAGGCTGACTGTAGAGTGGACCATACTGAAACCCTCCTGTAAATAAACAGAGAGCAGGGAGCTGGCTGTAGGCTGACTGTAGGGTGGACCATACTGAAACCCTCCTGTAAATAAACAGAGAGCAGGGAGCTGGCTGTAGGCTGACTGTAGGGTGGGCCATACTGAAACCCTGTTGTAAATAAACAGAGAGCAGGGAGCTGGCTGTAGGCTGACTGTAGAGTGGACCATACTGAAATCCTGTTGTAAATAAACAGAGAGCAGGGAGCTGGCTGTAGGCTGACTGTAGGGTGGACCATACTGAAACCCTCCTGTAAATAAACAGAGAGCAGGGAGCTGGCTGTAGGCTGACTGTAGAGTGGATGGGCATGGAGCATATTAATGGACGATTTATCCCTGGTGTGAATATACACACACACACACACA
>NW_021823216.1:2732683-2762683 GCF_901001165.1 Salmo trutta
TCTTAGCCACATTTAGTTTTTGCCACCTAGCTAATGTTAGCCACAACAAATTGGCATTCGTAACATAACATACATTTGCAAATTCGTACCATATTGTACATTTAGCAAATTTGTAACATATCATACGAAATGCAATTTGTAACATATCATATACGAAATGGATGATGGACATGCACAAATGAATACATACCGTACGAAACGTAACATATCATACTAAATGGAATGTTGGATTTACGTACTGAATAATACGAAATGCTCTGAGACCAGGTTGGTGAATGAGACCGTCTGTCACATCAAAGAATGAGTACTGTAGACCTAATACCAACATGTAGTTAATCTATCATCAAACCTAGACCTAATATCAACATGTAGTTAATCTATTATCAAACCTAGACCTAATACCAACATGTAGTTAATCTATCATCAAACCTAGACCTAATACCAACATTAGGTTAGATCTATCATCAAACCTAATACCAACATGTAGTTACCATCTACCTATCAACCTAGACCTAATACCAACATGTAAGTTAATCTATTATCAAACCTAGACCCTAATTACCAACAATGTAGTTAATCTATTATAAAACCTAGACCTAAATACCAACCGAGTTTAATCATATTATCAAACCTATACCTAAATACCAACTGTAGTTAATCTATCAGCAAACCTAGACCTAATACCAACATGTAGTTAATCTATTATCACACCGAGACCTAATCCAACATGTAAGTGTAATCTATCATCAAACCTAGACCTAATACCAACATGTAGTTAATCTATCATCAACCTAGACCTAATACCAAACATGTAGTTACTCGATTATCAAACACTAATACCACCATGTAGTTAATCTATCTATCATCAAACCTAGACCTAATACCAACATGTAGTTAATCTATTATCAAACCTATACCACATGTAGTTAATCTATCATCAAACCTAGACCTAATACCAACATGTAGTTACTTATCATCAACCTAGACCTAATACCAACATGTAGTTAATCTATCATCAAACCTAGACCTAATACCAACATGTAGTTAATCTATTATCAAACCTAGACCTAATACCAACATGTAGTTAATCTATCATCAAACCTAGACCTAATACCAACATGTAGTTAATCTATTATCAAACCTAGACCTAATACC
Source organism: Salmo trutta (assembly GCF_901001165.1). Taxonomy (NCBI): domain Eukaryota; kingdom Metazoa; phylum Chordata; class Actinopteri; order Salmoniformes; family Salmonidae; genus Salmo; species Salmo trutta. Next base: position 2,733,839 of record NW_021823216.1, read on the forward strand.
AACATGTAGTTAATCTATCATCAAACCTAGACCTAATACCAACATGTAGTTAATCTATCATCAAACCTAGACCTAATACCAACATGTAGCTAATCTATCATCAAACCTAGACCCAATACCAACATGTAGTTAATCTATCATCAAACCTAGACCTAATACCAACATGTAGTTAATCTATTATCAAACCTAATACCAACATGTAGAGAAGCAACAATCCAGCATTTCATCCATAGTGAGGATGTCATCACTAGAATGAAGGGCAACCATATTATCCAGTCACAGAGCTGGTGGTGATGACATAGAAATATTGTAAAAAAATTAAAAAAAATTAAAAACATTTTAAATATGGGTGAATAATTGGGGGGAAACAGTAAATAAAATGACATAACATTGTTTATGGCGAGGATAGAGAGAAAGTGTTGTGCAAGGCAAACACTTGCACATTTATCTGGGGCAAAGCCTGCTTTTCTCTTGAAGTAACACATTTCCATTACACAGCTGCGTTAGAGGAAGGACTAAGTACTGTGCTCCAGGCCTGTTCATTCCCTCTGATTACTGTATGATTAACCAGGAGGAACAATCCTCTGACTACTGTATGATTAACCAGGAGGAACAATCCTCTGAGTACTGTATGATTAACCAGGAGGAACAATCCTCTGATTACTGTATGATTAACCAGGAGGAACAATCCTCTGATTACTGTATGATTAACCAGGAGGAACAATCCTCTGAGTACTGTATGATTAACCAGGAGGAACAATCCTCTGATTACTGTATGATTAACCAGGAGGAACAATCCTCTGATTACTGTATGATTAACCAGGAGGAACAATCCTCTGATTACTGTATGATTAACCAGGAGGAACAATCCTCTGATTACTGTATGATTAACCAGGAGGAACAATCCTCTGATTACTGTATGATTAACCAGGAGGAACAATCCTCTGAGTACTGTATGATTAACCAGGAGGAACAATCCTCTGAGTACTGTATGATTAACCAGGAGGAACAATCCTCTGATTACTGTATGATTAACCAGGAGGAACAATCCTCTGATTACTGTATGATTAACCAGGAGGAACAATCCTCTGAGTACTGTATGATTAACCAGGAGGAACAATCCTCTGATTACTGTATGATTAACCAGGAGGAACAATCCTCTGAGTACTGTATGATTAACCAGGAGGAACAATCCTCTGATTACTGTATGATTAACCAGGAGGAACAATCCTCTGATTACTGTATGATTAACCAGGAGGAACAATCCTCTGAGTACTGTATGATTAACCAGGAGGAACAATCCTCTGATTACTGTATGATTAACCAGGAGGAACAATCCTCTGAGTACTGTATGATTAACCAGGAGGAACAATCCTCTGATTACTGTATGATTAACCAGGAGGAACAATCCTCTGACTACTGTATGATTAACCAGGAGGAACAATCCTCTGATTACTGTATGATTAACCAGGAGGAACAATCCTCTGATTACTGTATGATTAACCAGGAGGAACAATCCTCTGACTACTGTATGATTCCCTAACCAGGAGGAACAATCCACTGATTACTGTATAAGTAACCAGGAGGAACAATCCTCTGATTACTGTATGATTAACCAGGAGGAACAATCCTCTGATTACTGTATGATTAACCAGGAGGAACAATCCTCTGATTACTGTATGATTAACCAGGAGGAACAATCCTCTGATTACTGTATGATTAACCAGGAGGAACAATCCTCTGATTACTGTATGATTAACCAGGAGGAACAATCCTCTGATTACTGTATGATTAACCAGGAGGAACAATCCACTGATTACTGTATAAGTAACCAGGAGGAACAATCCACTGATTACTGTATAAGTAACCAGGAGGAACAATCCTCTGATTACTGTATAAGTAACCAGGAGGAACAATCCTCTGACTACTGTATGATTCCCTAACCAGGAGGAACAATCCACTGATTACTGTATAAGTAACCAGGAGGAACAATCCTCTGACTATTGTATGATTCCCTAACCAGGAGGAACAATCCACTGATTACTGTATAAGTAACCAGGAGGAACAATCCTCTGATTACTGTATGATTAACCAGGAGGAACAATCCACTGATTACTGTATAAGTAACCAGGAGGAACAATCCACTGATTACTGTATAAGTAACCAGGAGGAACAATCCTCAAGCAGCTAGCTGAATCCCATAACAGAAAAACATGCGTTCCCAGTGGTGAGTTAAGCTGAGAGGTTTTAGTGCATGCTGAACAGGAACAGCAGTGTGGCAGAGAGAAGAGGAGTCAAGCTTTAGTTAACTGTTGAAGCTGTGACACAAATGACTTTGTAATTGTGGCTCTGTGACAAGATCCAGTTGGAGACTCAGCCTGTACTAAACTACCTCGTTTGACCAAACTGCTATGTAGTTAACTGTGATCCTATTTTGTCTGGTCCGGTCTGGACTGTCCCTCTAGTCTGGTCTGGTCTGCCCCTTTGGTCTGGTCTGGACTGACCCTATGATCTGGTCCGGTCTGGTCTGTCCCTCTAGTCTGGTCTGGTCTGTCCCTCTGGTCTGGTCTGGTCTGTCCCTCTGGTCTGGTCTGGTCTGCCCCTTTGGTCTGGTCTGGTCTGCCCCTTTGGTCTGGTCTGGTCTGTCTCTCTGGTCTGGTCTGGTCTGTCCCTCTGGTCTGGTCTGGTCTGCCCCTTTGGTCTGGTCTGGTCTGGTCTAGTCTGTCCCTCTTGCCTCATGAAATACAGCCTGCTGCTTCATTAAATGAATTCAGAATTCTCTTCAGGAAGAGCCTTTGACCGTCTCCCCCTCCTCCCCTCTTAATTCACCCTCGCCTTATCTTACTTTTCAGAAACCCGTTTTTATAGTCTGTCTCTCTCTCTCTCTCTCTCTCTCTCTCTCTCTCTCTCTCTCTCTCTCTCTCTCTCTCTCTCTCTCTCTCTCTCTCTCTCTCTCTCTCTCTCTCTCTCTCTATACAGTTGAAGTTGGAAGTTTACATACACTTAGGTTGGAGTCATTAAAACTCATTTTTCAACCACTCCACAAATATCTTGTTAACAAACGATAGTTTTGTCAAGTCGGTTAGGACATCTACTTGTGCATGACAAAGTAATTTTTCCAACAATTGTTTACAGACAGATTATTTCACTTATAATTCACTGTATCACAATTCCAGTGGGTCGGAAGTTTAGATACACTAAGTTGACTGTGCCATTAAACAACTTGGAAAATTCTAGAAAATGATATCATGGCTTTAGAAGCTTCTGATAGGCTAATTTACATCATTTGAGTCAATTGGAGGTGTACCTGTGGATGTATTTCAAGGCCTACCTTCAAACTCAGTGCCTCTTTGCTTGACATCATGGAAAAATCAAAAGAAATCAGCCAAGAACTCAGAAAAAAGATTGTAGACCTCCACAAGTCTGGTTCTTCCTTGGGAGAAATTTCCAAATGCCTGAAGGTACCACATTCATCTGTACAAACAATAGTACGCAAGTATAAACACCATGGGACCACGCAGCCGTCATACTGCTCAGGAAGGAGACGCATTCTGTCTCCTAGAGATGAACGTACTTTGGTGTGAAAAGTGCAAATCAATCCCAGAACAACAGCAAAGGACCTTGTGAAGATGCTAGAGGAAACGGGTACAAATGTATCTATATCCACAGTAAAACGAGTCCTATATCGACATAACCTGAAAGGCCGCTCAGCAAGGAAGAAGCTGCTGCTCCAAAACCGCCATAAAAAAGCCAGACTACGGTTTGCAACTGCACATGGAGACGAAGATCGTACTTTTGGAGAAATGTCGTTTGGTCTGATGAAACAAATATAGAATTGTTTGGCCATAATGACCATAGTAATGTTTGGAGGAAAAAGGGGGAGGCTTACAAGCCAAAGAACACCATCCCAACTGTGAAGCACGGGGGTGGCAGCGTCATGTTGTGGGGGTGCTTTGCTGCAGGCGGGACTGGTGCACTTCACAAAATAGATGGTTTCATGAGGAAGGAAAATGATGTGGATATTTTGAAGCAACATCTCAAGACATCAGTCAGGAAGTTAAAGCTTGGCCGCAAATGGGACTTCCAAATGGACAATGACCCCAAGCATAATTCCAAAGTTGTTGCAAAATGGCTTAAATACAACAAAGTCAAGGTATTGGAGTGGCCATGACAAAGCCCTGACCTCAATCCTATAGAAAACTTGTGCGAGGCCTACAAACCTGACTCAATTACACCAGCTCTGTCAAGAGGAATGGGCCAAAATTCACCCAACTTATTGTGGGAAGCTTGTGGAAGGCTACCCGAAACGTTTGACCCAAGTTAAACAATTTAAAGGCAATGCTACCAAATACAAATTGAGTGTATGTAAACTTCTGACCCACTGGGAATGTGATGAAAGAAATAAAAAGCTGAAATTGTCACGGTTGTCGTATGGATTGGACCAAAACGCAGCGGGAATATGTACACTCATCTTCTTTTTATTTTGAAGAAGGAGAAACAAATAAATATGTAAAAAGAACAAAACGACACAGTCCTGTCAGGTGCAACAAACACTAAACAAGGAACAACTACCCACAAAATCCCATAGAAAAAACACCTCTCTTAAATAGGACCTTCAAATAGAAGCAACTAGGAGCAGCCGCTTCCAATTGAAGGTCAACCCAACAAACACCACATAAAAATAGACATACTAGAACTAACATAGAAATAAACTAACAAGAACATAACCCAACAAACCCCGAACCACTCTAAACAAACACCCCTCTTAAATAAGAACATAGCCCAACAAACCCTGAAACACTCTAAACAAACACACCCTGCCACGTCCTGACCAAACTACAATAACAAATAACCCCTTTACTGGTCAGGACGTGACAGAATTAAATCATTCTCACTACTATAATTCTGACATTTCACATTCTTAAAATAGAGTTGTGATCCTAACTGACCTAAGACAAGGAATCTTTACTAGGATTAAATGTCAGGAATTCGGAAAAACTGAGTTTAAATGTTTTTGGCTAAGGTGTATGTAAACTTCTGACTTCAACTGTATATATATATTTCTCTGTCTCACTATCGCCCCCCCCCCCCTCTCAATCTCTCTATCTCTCTCTCTCCTCAGGATCGATGTTCCATCACTATGAGTGGCTGCATCATGTCTCTATCATCACCCCCTAGGTGGGTCCATCGATCTGGCTGGGCGGCCGGAGTCGGTTGAGAGTGCCACTTCACTGGAGGGTCCGACTGGGCCAGATCAGGCTGGTTGAGCGTCCCAAATGGAACTCTATTCCCTTTAAAGTGCACTACTTTTGAGCCCTTCAGAGCCCTATGGGGATTAAGTCGCCATTTGGAACGCATCCTGAGGCATGCTGGGGCAGGGTGAGGTGGGCAGCCTGGCTCTTTTTGGGTCAGGGGTGCAATATGAAGGGTAATGAGGTGTGAGGTTGCTGGAGGGACCAGGGATGACAAGCTCCAGGGGAGGTCCACCACAGTCTCTCTCTATCTCTCTCTCGATGTCGCTCTCTCTCTTCCTCTCTCCCCCTCTCTTTTTCTTTCTCCCTCTCTCTGAGAAGGCTTTATTTCCTTATAGCTTCAGAGACACACTTGAGGCTGAGGCTTGATATAGTCTTTAATCAAACAGTGTGTGTCCAAATAGCAGCGTAACAGGTCCTCAGAGGAGCACTAACATTTATTGCTAAAATATATTTTCTTTCCTCAAAACACAATAAAAAAGGAAACCATACAGCAACACCTGCATGGATACCATAATCCTTTATGTTCAGATTATAAAAGTGTATCGATGGAGTCTATCACATGGGCAGGTAGTTGCACTAGTGTGTTCATAATATATTCAGTGGATTTTGTTGTTATATCACTTCCCTTTGTGGTTTTCACTTGATGTCCAGTTTTATACAGAATACTTCACCACTACCTTGAGTTATAACAGAATACTTCAATACTACCTTGAGTTATAGCAGAATACTTCAATACTACCTTGAGTTATAACAGAATACTTCACTACTACCTTGAGTTATAACAGAATACTTCAATACTACCTTGAGTTATAGCAGAATACTTCACCACTACCTTGAGTTATAGCAGAATACTTCAATACTACCTTGAGTTATAACAGAATACTTAAATACTACCTTGAGTTATAACAGAATACTTCAATACTACCTTGAGTTATAGCAGAATACTTCAATACTACCTTGAGTTATAACAGAATACTTCACTACTACCTTGAGTTATAGCAGAATACTTCACTACTACCTTGAGTTATAACAGAATACTTAAATACTACCTTGAGTTATAACAGAATACTTCAATACTACCTTGAGTTATAACAGAATACTTCAATACTGTGTGTAACCTTTATTTAACTAGGCAAGTCAGTTAAGAACAAATTCTTATTTACAATGACAGCCAAGGAACAGTGGGTTAACTGCCTTGATCAGGGGCAGAATGACAGATTATTACCTTGTCAGCTCGGGGATTCGATCCAGCAACCTTTCGGTTACTGGCCCAACGCTCAAACCACTAGGCTATCTGCTGCCCCAATACTACCTTGAGTTAAAACAGAATACTTCAATACTACCTTGAGTTATAGCAGAATACTTCACTACTACTGTCTTCCCTGTGGCTCAGTTGGTAGAGCATGGTGTTTGCAATGCCGGCATGGTGTGTGCAATGCCAGGGTTGTGGGTTTGATTCCCACGGGGAGCCAGTACAAAAACATATTTAAAAATGAAATGTATGCATTCACTACTGTAAGTCGCTCTGGATAAGAGCGTCTGCTAAATGACTAAAATGTAAATGTACTACCTTGAGTTATAACAGAATACTTCACCACTACCTTGAGTTATAACAGAATACTTCACTACTACCTTGAGTTATAGCAGAATACTTCACTACTACCTTGAGTTATAACAGAATACTTCACTACTACCTTGAGTTATAGCAGAATACTTCACTACTACCTTGAGTTATAGCAGAATACTTCACTACTACCTTGAGTTATAACAGAATACTTCAATACTACCTTGAGTTATAGCGGAATACTTCAATACTACCTTGAGTTATAGCAGAATACTTCACTACTACCTTGAGTTATAGCAGAATACTTCAATACTACCTTGAGTTATAGCAGAATACTTCAATACTACCTTGAGTTATAGCAGAATACTTCAATACTACCTTGAGTTATAACAGAATACTTCACTACTACCTTGAGTTATAGCGGAATACTTCACTACTACCTTGAGTTATAGCGGAATACTTCAATACTACCTTGAGTTATAGCAGAATACTTCACTACTACCTTGAGTTATAAATTCCCCAGCCTACTCGTAATCGTAGTGATTATTGAGCTGTGAATTCCATCTCATGCTGAACGTTGATTTCATCTTTCAGGTCCTCTGACTGTACTCGCATCTAACCTGAGGCTGTACCCAAATGGCTCCACCTTCCCTATACGAAAGTATCGTTGCGATTCATTTCTAAGAGCTCAAGTCAATTCTTCATCCATAAAACCCCCATGATGCACTCTGACAATCTCCCAGACTCGTAATCAGAATCCCAGACACAATAAACTAGGCCTGCGTCCCAAATGGCATCCAACGGGCCCTGGTCAAAAGTAGTGCACTATACAGGGAATATGGCGCCATTTGGGTACAGCCTCAGGTTAGATGTTCTGGAAACACCCGGGGGGGAGTAGAAGGTAATTAGCGGGTGTAATTGCAACGCCCCTATAATAGTCACGGATCACAGTTCTCTGCAGGTGACCAGGAAATTAATTTAGTGCCTTCAACCACTAACTTCATTTAGCAATTTATTTTCTCCATGACTGGTGTCAGGGAGTGGGGATAGTGGCTTAGAGCAGTTTACGTCTGTTTTTGTTGCCATGGGGCGGAGAGAACCTGAGCACTTTTATAGCTAATCTCATGCTATTGTAAATATTTTGCCATGAGGCTGAGAGAAAATCTTACTGTTTTAGATCTAATTCCCTGCTATTCTACACATGTTGCTATTAAACTGAGAGAAAATGTGCAGTTTTATAGCTAATATCATGCTATTGTACACATTTTGCCACGAGGCTGAGAGAAAATGTTGCTGTTGAAGAACTCATTTCCTGTCATAAAAAAAATATATATATACTAAATATATTTATTAGGGGGGAGGGGGGTAGTTCATGATGAAACCCTCATATTAAACAACAATGGTATTCACAAAGTTGATGGTTTACAGAGCATTCAGAAAGTATTCAGTCCCCTTCTCTTTTTCCACATTTTCTTACGTTACAGCCTTATTCTAAAATGGATTAAATATAATTTTTTTCTCAGCAATCTACACACAATACCCATCATGACAAAGCAAAAACAGTTTTTATTTATTTTTTGCAAATGTATTACTAATAAAAAACAGAAATACCTTATTTACATAACTATTCAGACCGTTTGCTATGAGACTCAAAATTGAGCTCAGATGCATCCTGTTTCCATTGATCATCCTTGAGGTTGAAGGAATTGTCCGTAGAGCTCCGAGACAGGATTGTGTCGAGGCACAGATCTGGGAAAGGGTACCAAAAAATGTCTGCAGCATTGAAGTTCCCCAAGAACACAGTAGCATACATCATTTTTAAATGGAAGAAGTTTGGAACCACCAAGACTCTTACTAGAGCTGGCTGCCCGGCCAAACTGAGCAATCGGAGGAGAAGGGCCTTGGTCATGGAGGTGACCAAGAACCCAATGGTCACTCTGACAGAGCTCTAGAATTCCTCTGTGGAGATGGGAGAACCTTCCAGAAGGACAACCATCTCTGCAGCACTCCACCAATCAGGCCTTTATGGTAAAGTGGTCTGAAGGAAGCCACTCCTCAGTAAATGGCACATGACAATCCGTTTGGACGTTGCCAAAAGGCAGCTAAAGACTCTCAGACCATGAGAAACAAAAGTCTCTGGTCTGATGTAACCAAGATTGTACTCTTTGGCCTGAATGCCAACCGGCACGTCTGGAGGAAACCTGGCACCATCCCTACGGTGAAGCATGATGTTGGCAGCATCATGCTGTGGGGATGTTTTTCAGCAGCAGGGACTGGGAGACTAGTCAGGATCGAGGCAAAGATGAATGGAGCAAAGTACAGAGAGATCCTTGATGAGAGAAGCTGCTCCAGGGTGCTCAGGACCTCAGGCTGGGGCGAAGGTTCACCTTCCAACAGGACAACGACCCTAAGCACACAGCCAAGACAATGCAGGAGTGGCTTCGGGACAAGTCTCTGAATGTCCTTGAGCAGCCCAGCCAGAGCCCAGACTTGGTGGGGAGTGGAGGGACATTCATGTTGTTATCAACCGAGACTGCTCTCCTCTGTGTCACGGAGGTTGTCCTCACTGCCAAAGCTGACTCACTCTCCTCTGTTCTCATCCTCCTAGATCTATCCATCTATCCACCGCCATCGACACCGTGAACCATCAGATCCTCCTCTCCACCCTCTCAGGGATGGGCGTCTCAGGCTCTATCAGATCCTCCTCTCCACCCTCTCAGGGCTGGGCGTCTCAGGCTCTATCAGATCCTCCTCTCCACCCTCTCAGGGCTGGGCGTCTCAGGCTCTATCAGATCCTCCTCTCCACCCTCTCAGGGCTGGGCGTCTCAGGCTCTATCAGATCCTCCTCTCCACCCTCTCAGGCTGGGCGTCTCAGGCTCTATCAGATCCTCCTCTCCACCCTCTCAGGGCTGGGCTTCTCAGGCTCTGGACACTCTTGGATTGCATCCCACCTGGCAGACTGCTCCTAGCAGGCGACGTGGAGAGGATCTGTGTCTGCACCACGTACCGCTACTGGTGTCCCCCAGGTTCTAGGACCTCTTCTCTCTATACACCAAGTCACTCGACTCCCTCATATTTTCAGATGACCCTGCCCACCACCTCAAGCTCAACCTCGACAAGACAGAGCTGCTCTTCCTCCCGGGGAAGCACCTGCCTGCCAAGACCTCTCCAACAAGGTTGACAACTCCACAGTGTCCCCCTCCTAGAGCACAAAAAACCTTGGTGTGACCCTGCAAAAACACCCCAATGGTGGAACCAACTTCCCCCAGAAGTTAGGACAGCAGAGTCCCTGCCCATCTTCAGAAAACATCTGAAACCTTACATCTTCAAAGAGTATGTTAAATAATCCCACAGTACCTCCTCCACCCACCCTTTTATGAACTAACACTCAACATTATTTCCCTTTTACCAGCACTGACTTTGCTGAGCTACTTTATTGAGGAAGAATGTACTGACTATGACTGAATGCACTAATTGTAAATTGCTCTGGATAAGAGCGTCTGCTAAATGACTAAAATGTAATGTAAAAAATGGGGTTTTTCAAGAGCGACAAACTTGACTTTTAAAAGAACAGATAGATACTCTATCGCTGGGCAAAAAATGAAGGAAAGAAGAATATAAATTGTGGAGTGAGTCAGAAACTCAACCATCATCCACTTGACTTTCAAAGAGAAGATACTACCCTGCTGGCCTGGTGTGCATAGAGCCTGTTCAATGTTTCATGTGTTGTGGAGTAGGGTAGCTATTATTATTTATTTCTGGTAAGTGTGCCTCTAGTCTAGCACGACCAGGAAACACCAAAGGCCTCTACCGTCTGTAGTTTCTCTCTCTCTCTCTCTCTGCCTCTCTCTACCTCTCTCTACCTCTTTCTGTCTCTCTCTCTCTCTCTCCCTCTCTCTCCCTCTCTCTCTCTCTCTCTCTCTCTCTCTCTCTGCCTCTCTCTGCCTCTCTCTGCCTCTCTCTGTCTCTCTCTGCCTCTCACTCCCTCTCTCTCTCTCTCTCTCTCTCTACCTCTCTACCCCTCTCTCTCCCTCTCTCTCCCTCCCTCCCCCTCTCTCCCTGGCTGGCCTGCCTTTAATCAATAATAGGTGGTCTGGTCAAGATACACTGTTGTTTATCCACCCACAGCCTTATGAATATCCTTCAGGACTGTTGATGCTAGATCAGAATAATCAAAGCACAGCTGGAATGTCATGCAAATGGCTGCACACCTGTTAGAATGTATGAACGATGCCTGCACCACCTCCAAGCTTGGCTTGAGACTTTACTGAACAGAGTGAAATAGTTTACAAGTATTTAAATCTTCTCTCTCTCTGGCCTCATCACACCAAGTGGAGCATCGGGCCTCATCACACCAAGTGGAGCATCCGGCCTCATCACACCAAGTGGAGCATCGGGCCTCATCACACCAAGTGGAGCATCCGGCCTCATCACACCAAGTGGAGCATCGGGCCTCATCACACCAAGTGGAGCATCGGACCTCATCACACCAAGTGGAGCATCACACCAAGTGGAGCATCCCACCAAGTGGAGACTCGGGCCTCATCACACCAAGTGGAGCATCGGGCCTCATCACACCAAGTGGAGCATCACACCAAGTGGAGCATCACACCAAGTGGAGACTCGGGCCTTATCACACCAAGTGGAGCATCACACCAGGTGGAGCATCACACCAAGTGGAGACTCGGGCCTTATCACACCAAGTGGAGCATCGGGCCTCATCACACAAAGTGGAGCATCGGACCTCATCACACCATGTGGAGCATCGGGCCTCATCACACCAAGTGGAGCATCACACCAAGTGGAGCATCAGGCTTCATCACACCAAGTGGAGCATCACACCAAGTGGAGCATCGGGCCTCATCACACCAAGTGGAGCATCGGGCCTCATCACACCAAGTGGAGCATCGGGCTTCATCACACCAAGTGGAGCATCGGGCCTCATCACACCAAGTGGAGCATCGGGCCTCATCACACCAAATGGAGCATCACACCAAGTGGAGCATCACACCAAGTGGAGCATTGGGCCTCATCACACCATGTGGAGCATCACACCAAGTGGAGCATCAGGCCTCATCACACCATGTGGAGCATCACACCAAATGGAGCATCAGGCATCACACCAAGTGGAGCATCGGGCCTCATCACACCAAGTGCAGCATCGGGCCTCATCACACCAAGTGCAGCGTCGGGACTCATCACACCAAGTGGAGCATCAGGCATCACACCAAGTGGAGCATCACACCAAGTGGAGCATCACACCATTGTGGAGCATCAGGTCTTAAGCATGTGTATTGATGTCTGACACTGCCATTATATTAACAACAGACCTAGATATGCTGCCATTAACACCACACCTAGATATGCTGCCATTGTATTAACAACAGACCTAGATATGCTGCCATTAACAACACACCTTCAGAGCCTGTAAAACAGTAGCCATCCCTCCAGCGCCATTTATAGATAGATAGATAGATAGATAGAGAGAGAGAGAGAGAGAGAGAGAGAGAGAGAGAGGAGGGAGATAGAGGAGAGAGGGAGAGAGGAAAGAGGGAGAGGAAAGAGGGAGAGGATAGAGGGAGAGGAAAGAGGGAGAGAAGAAAGAGGGAGAGGTGTGAGGGAGAGAGGAAAGAGGAGAGATGAAAGAGGGAGAGAGGAAAGAGGAGAGATGAAAGAGGGAGAGAGGAAAGAGGAGAGATGAAAGAGGGAGAGGAAAGAGGGAGAGAGGAAAGAGGGAGAGGTGTGAGGCAGGATGCTAGTTTACCTATTGATTCCTTAAAAGCCTTTTCTCATTATTGCCCAGCGCAGGCCAAGGTAGCCAGCTGTGATGGGCTGGGGGAATTTAAAGGGTTAATGGTGTTTACCAGTTTTAAATGAGAGAGCTGGGGTGTTTGAGTCACCACTAGCAGTCCTGTTTGTTGTTTCTTTCTCCAGTAAGCTTTCAGAAGAAGCACGCTAAGACCGAAAAAACAAGTCTACCAACGGCAGGTGAGGACGGGAGATAAAGGTTGCCATTGACAACCGAGAGGGGGTTTACGTGCCCTGCAGAAGAGCATTTTAGAAATATTATGTAGGCATCCATTGGACAGGCTACATTAACTACAGCCTTCAGTGGTGTGAATTTCCCCCTACATTATCTAAAGCCTTCAGTGGTGTGAATTTCCCCCTACATTATCTAAAGCCTTCAGTGGTGTGAATTTCCCCCTACATTATCTAAAGCCTTCAGTGGTGTGAATTTCCCCCTACATTATCTAAAGCCTTCAGTGGTGTGAATTTCCCCCTACATTATCTAAAGCCTTCAGTGGTGTGAATTTCCCCCTACATTATCTAAAGCCTTCAGTGGTGTGAATTTCCCCCTACATTATCTAAAGCCTTCAGTGGTGTGAATTTCCCCCTACATTATCTAAAGCCTTCAGTGGTGTGAATTTCCCCCTACATTATCTAAAGCCTTCAGTGGAGTGAATTTCCCCCTACATTATCTAAAGCCTTCAGTGGTGTGAATTTCCCCCTACATTATCTAAAGCCTTCAGTGGTGTGAATTTTCCCCTACATTATCTAAAGCCTTCAGTGGTGTGAATTTCCCCCTACATTATCTAAAGCCTTCAGTGGTGTGAATTTCCCCCTACATTATCTAAAGCCTTCAGTGGTGTGAATTTCCCCCTACATTATCTAAAGCCTTCAGTGGTGTGAATTTCCCCCTACATTATCTAAAGCCTTCAGTGTTGTGAAGTTTCCCCCTACATTATCTAAAGCCTTCAGTGGTGTGAATTTCCCCCTACATTATCTAAAGCCTTCAGTGGTGTGAATTTCCCCCTACATTATCTAAAGCCTTCAGTGGTGTGAATTTCCCCCTACATTATCTAAAGCCTTCAGTGGTGTGAATTTCCCCCTACATTATCTAAAGCCTTCAGTGTTGTGAAGTTTCCCCTACATTATCTACAGCCTTCAGTGTTGTGAAGTTTCCCCGATTACCCTTTTCCCCTTCCTCCCTGTCTTAGGATGCAGAGACGATGTCCCTTGCCTCTCCTCTCCTCGCTTATCCCTCTCCTCGCCTCGCTAGCGGCCTTGCCGGCCCGAATCAGAGGAACACGAGGGAGGGAAACCAGATTTGTTCAGAATGAATTATTAACCTCACCTTCATGGAAGATTAAACTAATCCATCCACATGTTGCCAGGACTTCTCCTGAACACTACTGCTACTGAACACAGCTCTACCCTCTGAACACAGCTCTACCCTCTGAACACAGCTCTACTCTCTGAACACAGCTCTACCCTCTGAACACAGCTCTACCCTTCTGAATACAGCTCTACCCTCTGAACACAGCTCTACTCTCTGAACACAGCTCTACCCTTCTGAGCACAGCTCTATCCTTCTGAACACAGTTCTATCCTTCTGAACACAGCTCTACCCTTCTGAACACAGCTCTACCCTTCTGAACACAGCTCTATCCTCTGAACACAGCTCTACCCTTCTGAACACAGCTCTACCCTCTGAACACAGCTCTACCCTTCTGAGCACAGCTCTATCCTTCTGAACACAGCTCTACCCTCTGAACACAGCTCTACCCTTCTGAGCACAGCTCTACCCTCTGAACACAGCTCTACCCTTCTGAGCAAAGCTCTATCCTTCTGAGCACAGCTCTACCCTTCTGAACACAGCTCTACCCTTCTGAGCACAGCTCTATCCTTCTGAACACAGCTCTACCCTTCTGAACACAGCTCTGCATAAGCGAGAGAGAGAGATATTAGATTGGGTTTTATTAGTCACATGCACAGGGAGGCAGATGTAGTTGCAGGGTACAGTGAAATTCTTCAGCTGCGAGCTCCGACATTGCAGGTGTGAATAAAACATGCAAATGAAACAATACACACTTTAACAATAGTATATACATATTTACAACAAAAGAGAAAGAGAGAGAGAGATCATCTGGGCGAGAACAGTTCAGTAATACAGTAGACCTGATCGACAGCTGTCTGTTACCTCCACTGTGTGGACAGGAGAAGACTAGTTGTCTGTTACGTTGAATGTGTGGACAGGAGAAGACTAGTTGTCTGTTACCTCCACTGTGTGGACAGGAGAAGACTAGTTGTCTGTTACCTCCACTGTGTGGACAGGAGAAGACTAGCTGTCTGTTACCTCCACTGTGTGGACAGGAGAAGACTAGTTGTCTGTTACCTCCACTGTGTGGACAGGAGAAGACTAGTTGTCTGTTACCTCCACTGTGTGGACAGGAGAAGACTAGTTGTCTGTTACCTCCACTGTGTGGACAGGAGAAGACTAGCTGTCTGTTACCTCCATTGTGAGGACAGGAGAAGACTAGTTGTCTGTTACCTCCACTGTGTGGACAGGAGAAGACTAGTTGTCTGTTACCTCCACTGTGTGGACAGGAGAAGACTAGTTGTCTGTTACGTTGAATGTGTGGACAGGAGAAGACTAGCTGTCTGTTACGTTGAATGTGTGGACAGGAGAAGACTAGTTGTCTGTTACCTCCACTGTGTGGACAGGAGAAGACTAGCTGTCTGTTACCTCCACTGTGTGGACAGGAGAAGACTAGTTGTCTGTTACCTCCATTGTGAGGACAGGAGAAGACTAGTTGTCTGTTACCTCCACTGTGTGGACAGGAGAAGACTAGTTGTCTGTTACCTCCACTGTGTGGACAGGAGAAGACTAGTTGTCTGTTACGTTGAATGTGTGGACAGGAGAAGACTAGCTGTCTGTTACGTTGAATGTGTGGACAGGAGAAGACTAGTTGTCTGTTACCTCCACTGTGTGGACAGGAGAAGACTAGTTGTCTGTTACAGCCACTGTGTGGACAGGAGAAGACTAGCTGTCTGTTACCTCCACTGTGTGGACAGGAGAAGACTAGTTGTCTGTTACCTCCACTGTGTGGACAGGAGAAGACTAGTTGTCTGTTACCTCCACTGTGTGGACAGGAGAAGACTAGCTGTCTGTTACCTCCACTGTGTGGACAGGAGAAGACTAGTTGTCTGTTACCTCCACTGTGTGGACAGGAGAAGACTAGTTGTCTGTTACCTCCATTGTGAGGACAGGAGAAGACTAGTTGTCTGTTACCTCCACTGTGTGGACAGGAGAAGACTAGCTGTCTGTTACCTCCACTGTGTGGACAGGAGAAGACTAGCTGTCTGTTACCTCCACTGTGAGGACAGGAGAAGACTAGCTGTCTGTTACCTCCACTGTGTGGACAGGAGAAGACTAGTTGTCTGTTACCTCCACTGTGTGGACAGGAGAAGACTAGCTGTCTGTTACCTCCACTGTGTGGACAGGAGAAGACTAGTTGTCTGTTACCTCCACTGTGTGGACAGGAGAAGACTAGTTGTCTGTTACCTCCATTGTGAGGACAGGAGAAGACTAGCTGTCTGTTACCTCCACTGTGTGGACAGGAGAAGACTAGTTGTCTGTTACCTCCACTGTGTGGACAGGAGAAGACTAGCTGTCTGTTACCTCCACTGTGTGGACAGGAGAAGACTAGTTGTCTGTTACCTCCACTGTGTGGACAGGAGAAGACTAGTTGTCTGTTACCTCCACTGTGTGGACAGGAGAAGACTAGCTGTCTGTTACCTCCACTGTGTGGACAGGAGAAGACTAGTTGTCTGTTACCTCCATTGTGAGGACAGGAGAAGACTAGCTGTCTGTTACCTCCACTGTGTGGACAGGAGAAGACTAGTTTCTTCATACATGGTATTAGCTTATCGCTTTGCACTCTTTGTTGTTGTGGAAGTGAGACCAATAAAATAATAATAATAATAATAACAATAATAATAATAATAATATAAAGAAGGGTTAAAAACCAAAATAAAACATTCTGCAGTCCTCAGCTGACAGTACCTACCTTCTGTTGAAAAGGTCAGGGTCTCTGATCTTGGCGTCCCTGTCGTAGACAAAGTGTTCCTGTGTGATGGTGACGCTGTGGTCCAGACTGTAGTTCTTACTGATGGTCACAACAGGATAACCCATCTGGAGGGTCCAGCAGTCCATCACCTCCTTAATGTTGATGTCCTTCCCTTCCTTCTGCATGGCCTGGGGGGATATGGGGAATCAATTAACCAATTAACCATTTAATCAGTCAGACATTGGTCTGTCGGTCAAATCAAATCTTATTGGTCACTTACACATATCTTACAGATATCCAGATAATGCTTGTGTTTCTAGCTCCAACAGTACAGTAATATATAATGCTTGTGTTTATAGCTCCAACAGTACAGTAATATATAATGCTTGTGTTTCTAGCTCCAACAGTACAGTAATATATAATGCTTGTGTTTCTAGCTCCAACAGTACAGTAATATATAATGCTTGTGTTTTTCTAGCTCCAACAGTACAGTAATACATAATGCTTGTGTTTATAGCTCCAACAGTACAGTAATATATAATGCTTGTGTTTCTAGCTCCAACAGTACAGTAATACATAATGCTTGTGTTTCTAGCTCCAACAGTACAGTAATATATAATGCTTGTGTTTATAGCTCCAACAGTACAGTAATATATAATGCTTGTGTTTCTAGCTCCAACAGTACAGTAATACATAATGCTTGTGTTTATAGCTCCAACAGTACAGTAATATATAATGCTTGTGTTTCTAGCCAACAGTACAGTAATACATAATGCTTGTGTTTCTAGCTCCAACAGTACAGTAATATATAATGCTTGTGTTTATAGCTCCAACAGTACAGTAATATATAATGCTTGTGTTTCTAGCTCCAACAGTACAGTAATACATAATGCTTGTGTTTATAGCTCCAACAGTACAGTAATATATAATGCTTGTGTTTATGGCTCCAACAGTACAGTAATATATAATGCTTGTGTTCATGCTCTACTTTCCGGCTACCCGGATAAAGCACTAAATAAATTTCAGTTAGTGCTAAATACGGCTGCTAGAATCCTGACTAGAACCAAAAAATTTGATCATATTACTCCAGTGCTAGCCTCCCTACACTGGCTTCCTGTTAAGGCAAGGGCTGATTTCAAGGTTTTACTGCTAACCTACAAAGCATTACATGGGCTTGCTCCTACCTATCTTTCCGATTTGGTCCTGCCGTACATACCTACACGTACGCTACGGTCACAAGACGCGGGCCTCCTAATTGTTCCTAGAATTTCTAAGCAAACAGCTGGAGGCAGGGCTTTCTCCTATAGAGCTCAATTTTTATGGAATAGTCTGCCTACCCATGTGAGAGACGCAGACTCAGTCTCAACCTTTAAGTCTTTACTGAAGACACATCTCTTCAGTAGGTCCTATGATTAAGTGTAGTCTGGCCCAGGGGTGTGAAGGTGAACGGAATGGCTGGAGCAACGAACCGCCCTTGCTGTCTCTGCCTGGCCGGTTTCCCCTCTTTCCACTGGGATTCTCTGCCTCTACCCCTATTACGGGGGCTGAGTCACTGGCTTACTGGTGTTCTTCCATGCCGTCCCTGGGAGGGGTGCGTCACTTGAGTGGGTTGAGTCACTGACGTGGTCTTCCTGTCTGGGTTGGTGCCCCCCTTTGGGCTGTGCCGTGGCGGAGATCTTTGTGGGCTATACTTGGCCTTGTCCCGGGATGGTATGTTGGTGGTTGGAGATATCCCTCCAGTGGTGTGGAGGCTGTGCTTTGGCAAAGTGGTTGGGGTTATATCCTACCTGTTTGGCCCTGTCCGGGGGTTTCATCGGATGGGGCCACAGTGTCTCCTGACCCCTCCTGTCTCAGCCTCCAGTATTTATGCTGCAGTAGTTTATGTGTCGGGGGGCTAGGTTCAGTCTGTCACATCTGGAGTATTTCTCTTGTCTTTTCCGATGTCCTGTGTGAATATAAATATGCTCTCTCTAATTCTCTCTTTCTCTTTCTTTCTCTTTCTCGGAGGACCTGAGCCCTAGGACCATGCCTCAGGACTACCTGGCTTGATGACTCCTTGCTGTCCCCAGTTCACCTGGCCGTGCTGCTGCTCCAGTTCCAACTGTTCTGCCTGCAGCTATGGAACCCTGACCTGTTCACCGGACGTGCTACCTGTCCCAGACCTGTTGTCCCAGACCTGCTGGAACCCTGACCTATTCACCGGACGTGCTACCTGTCCCAGACCTGCTGTTTTCAACTCTCTAGAGACAGCAGGAGCGGTAGAGATACTCTCAAAGATCGGCAATGAAAAACCAAACTGACACTTGCTCTTGTGTTACTGACTTGTTGCACCCTCGACAACTACTATGATTATTATTATTTGACAATGCTGGTCATTTATGAATATTTGAACATCTAGGCCATGTGCTGTTATAATCTCCACCCGGCACAGCCAGAAGAGGACTGGCCACCCCTCATAGCCTGGTTCCTCTCTAGGTTTCTTCCTAGGTTTTGGCCTTTCTAGGGAGTTTTTCCTAGCCACCGTGCTTCTACACCTGCATTGCTTGCTGTTTGGGGTTTTAGGCTGGGTTTCTGTACAGCACTTTGAGATATCAGCTGATGTAAGAAGGGCTATATAAATACATTTGATTTGATTTGTGTTTTTAGCTCCAACAGTACAGTAATATATAATGCTTGTGTTTCTAGCTCCAACAGTACAGTAATATATAATGCTTGTGTTTATAGCTCCAACAGTACAGTAATACATAATGCTTGTGTTTCTAGCTCCAACAGTACAGTAATATATAATGCTTGTGTTTATAGCTCCAACAGTACAGTAATATATAATGCTTGTGTTTCTAGCTCCAACAGTACAGTAATATATAATGCTTGTGTTTCTAGCTCCAACAGTACAGTAATATATAATGCTTGTGTTTTTCTAGCTCCAACAGTACAGTAATATATAATGCTTGTGTTTATAGCTCCAACAGTACAGTAATACATAATGCTTGTGTTTATACCTCCAACAGTACAGTAATACATAATGCTTGTGTTTATAGCTCCAACAGTACAGTAATACATAATGCTTGTGTTTCTAGCTCCAACAGTACAGTAATATATAATGCTTGTGTTTCTAGCTCCAACAGTACAGTAATATATAATGCTTGTGTTTATAGCTCCAACAGTACAGTAATATATAATGCTTGTGTTTCTAGCTCCAACAGTACAGTAATATATAATGCTTGTGTTTCTAGCTCCAACAGTACAGTAATATATAATGCTTGTGTTTATAGCTCCAACAGTACAGTAATATATAATGCTTGTGTTTCTAGCTCCAACAGTACAGTAATATATAATGCTTGTGTTTCTAGCTCCAACAGTACAGTAATACCTAATGCTTGTGTTTATAGCTCCAACAGTACAGTAATACCTAATGCTTGTGTTTATAGCTCCAACAGTACAGTAATACCTAATGCTTGTGTTTATAGATCCAACAGTACAGTAATACCTAATGCTTGTGTTTATAGCTCCAACAGTACAGTAATACCTAATGCTTGTGTTTATAGCTCCAACAGTACAGTAATACCTAATGCTTGTGTTTATAGCTCCAACAGTACAGTAATACCTAGCTAAGAAATATCCGAATGAGCCAAAGTCACTGAAAAAAATATAAATATGACATGCAACAATTTCAAAGAATTTACTGAGCTACTGCTCATATAAGAAAATCAATCAATTGAAATAAATTCATTAGACCCTAATCTGTGGATTTCAGATGACTGGAAAGTATTCAAACCCCCTTGACTTTTTCCACATTTTGTTACGTTACAGCCTTATTCTAAAATGTATATTAAAAGAAAATCTACACACAATAACTACATAATGACAAAGCAAAAACTGTTTTTTAGACATTTTTGCAAATGTATTAAAAAGAAAAAAAGAAAATCACATTTACACAAGTATTCAGACCCTTTAATCATTACTTTCTTGAAGCATCAATTCTTCTTGGGTATGACGCTACAGGTTTTCAGGCCAAAGACTTCAATCTTGGTTTCATCAGACCAGAGACTCTTGTTTCTTATGGTCTGAGAGTTTTTATTTTGTATTTTATTTAACCTTTATTTAACTAGGCAAGTATGTTAAGAACAAATTCTTATTTACAATGACGGTCTACACGGTCGCTTTGTCATTATTGGGTATTCAGTATGGATTGCTGAGGATTTTATATTTTTATCCATTTTAGAATAAGGCTGTAACGTAACAAAATGTGGAAAAAGTCAAGGGGTCTGATTACTTTCCGGAGGCACTGTATATGCATCCTAAAGAAAAGGTAGGGCCATGGATTATAAAACCAGCCAGAATCTGGTGTGGCCACCATTTACCACATGCAGAGCGACACATCTTTAAATAGAGTTGATCAGGCTGTTGATTGTGGCCTGTGGAATGTATACGTCGATCCAGAACATCCCAAACATGCTCAATGGGTCACATGTCTGATGAGTATGCAGGCCATGGAAGAACTGGGACATTTTCAGCTTCCAGGAATTGTGTACAGATACTTGCAACATGTAGACGTCCATTATCAAACTGAAACATGAGGTGATGGCGTTGAATTATTAGTACAACAATGGGCCTCAAGGTTCTCGTCACGTTATCTCTGTGCAATCAAATTGCCATCGATAAAATACAATTGTGTTCGTTGTCCTTAGCTTATGCCTGCCCATACCATAACACCACCCCCACCATGGGGCACTCTGTTCACAACGTTGACATCAGCAAACCGCTTGCCCACACAACGCCATACACACTGTCTGCCATCTGCCCGATACAGTTGAAACCGGGATTCATCTGTGAAGAGTACACTTCTTCAGCGTGCCAGTGGCCATCGAAGGTGAGCATTTGCCCAGTGAAGTCAGTTTCGAACTGCAATCATGTCAAGACCCTGGTGAGGATGACAAGCACGCAGATGAGCTTCTCTGATACGGTTTCTGACAGTTTGTGCACAAATTCTTTCAGTTGTGCAAACCCTCATCAGCTGTCCGGGGTGGAGGGTCTCAGATGATCCAGCAGGTGAAAAAGCCAGACGTAAAAGTCGTGGGCTGGCATTGGTTTACTGTCCCCAGCACAAGGTGCACCTGTGTAATGATCATGCTGTTTAATCAGCTTCTTGATATGCCACACCTGTCAGGTGGATGGATTATCTTGGCAAAGGAGAAATGCTCACTAACAGGGACGTAAAGAAATTTGTGCACAACATTTTAGAGAAATAAGCTTTTTGTGCGTATGGAACATTTCTGGGATCTTTTATTTCAGCTCATGAAACATGCGACCAACACTTTACATGTTGCGTTTATATTTTTGTTCAGTATATGCAGTATATCACAGGAGGTTGGTGGCATCTTAATTGGGGAGGACGGGCTCGTGGTAATGGCTGGAGCAGAATATGAATATGTGGAGTGGTATCAAATACATCAAACACATGGTTTCCATGGTTTCCATGTGTTTGATGCCATTCCATTCGCTCCGTTCCAGTCGTTATTATGAGCCGTCTTCCCCTCATTAGCCTCCACTGATACTGATGTATGTAATGGTGTGAAATAGACAGTATGGAGAGTATATACGTTAATAGAAAAGCCTATATACTGTACATATGAAGGTGTTTAGCTTGTCGGGAGGCGAGGTGCCGGTGTCCGCGACGTGGCTGGTTTTCCCTTTATCAACCTTGATTGTCTGGAGTCCCTGCCACATACGTCTCGCGTCTGAGTCATTGAATTGCGACTCCACTTTGTCCATGTACTGTCGTTTTGCCTGTTTAATACAGAGGGCATAAGCTGGTCGGTTTGTACACGTCCATGTTCCAAGTCAAATTGCCGTGGTTAAATGCATTGGTTTGTACTTTCAGGTTTGCGCAAATGATGTCATCTATCCATGGTTTATGGTTTGGATAAATTGTAATCATCACAGTGGGAACAACATCCTCTATGGACTTCCTGATGAACTCAGTCAGTGTATACATTGATATTATTTTCTGAGGCAACACAAACATTTCCCAGTCCATGTGATCACAACTTTCTTGAAGGCATAGTTTTTGATTGGTCACACCAACGTTTGACAGTCCTTACAATGGGTCCTTCCTGTTTAAATTTCTGCCAATAGGAGGGGAGGAGCAAAATGGAGGCGTGATCTGATTTGCTGAAGGTAGGGCGGGGGAGGGCCGTGTAGCCGCCCCAGAAGGGGAAGTAGCACAGGAGATGGGTTGATACAACTTTGGTTGCTCTTTTCTACGATTTCCTTTATTAAAGTCCCCAGCTACAGTCAATGCGGCTTCAGGATATGTGGTTTCCATTTTTCAGTTTAGTTCTTTGAGAGCCATAGCTGTGTTGGCTTGGGGGGGAACATACACGGTCGTGAAGATGACCAAAGAAAATTATCTCGGGAGGTAATGAGGTCGCCATTTGATGGTGATGTATTCCAGATCGGGAGAACAAAAGGACTTGCGTTCCTGTACATTACCACCATGAGTAGTTAATCATGAAATATAAAACTCCAGCTTTTCTTTTCCCAGGAGAGTTCTTTCTTCCTGTCCGCGTGATATATGGAGAACCCCACAGGCTGACTGTATGGGGACAGTATATCTGGAGAGAGCCATGATTCCATAAAACAGAGTACGTTACAGTCCCTGATGTTTCTCTGGAAGGAGATCCTCGTCTGCTTTATTGTACAGAGACGGAACGCAGGCCAATAATACACCCGGAAGCGATGGATGGTATGCACGCCTCCTGAGTCTGACTAAGAGCCCTCTCCTTGTTCTTCTTCTGCAGCGACGGTGTCTTGGAGCAGCACCCAGGATGAATGGAACTGCCTCAGGGAGTTTAAACAAAGGATCCAATACAGGTAAATTGAATTTCTGATCTAAGTGCTGGTGAGTGACCGCCGATCTAAAAGTTATTTACGGCTGTAGGTAATTATGCAAGAAATGTTCTGAGCAAATAATGTAAGAAATAACAGAGAAAAAAAAATACAATATACTGCAAAGTTGGCTAGGAGCTACAAACAGGACGACCATGTCTGTTGCCACCATCTAGTACTATCATTCAGTCTGTCATTACTAGCAGTACTATCATTCAGTCTGTCATTACTAGCAGTACTATCATTCAGTCTGTCATTACTAGCAGTACTATCATTCAGTCTGTCATTACTAGCAGTACTATCATTCAGTCTGTCATTACTAGCAGTACTATCATTCAGTCTGTCATTACTAGCAGTACTATCATTTAGTCTGTCAGCCATTCTGTCAACCAGCCAGTCATTCAGTCAGCCAGTCATTCAGTCAGTCAGTCAGTCATTCAGTCAGCCAGTCAGCAATTCCGTCAGTCAGTCAGTCAGTCAGTCAGTCAGTCAGTCAGTCAAACGATCAAGTAATTGCATTTTTGCTCAGGTACTTCTATGTCCATCAGAGGGGTCAATTCCAATTCAATTCCTGCCAGTTAAATTTGAAATGGAATTGCCCCATAGTACTGCAATTCAATGATTGAAATGACTGGAATTTAAATGATCCCAATTGGGATTGATCCCTGATGTCCATTTGGTCAATATATTGTTTGATTAGTCAGCAGGTAACCAGTCAGCTCATCAACAAGTGAATCAGTCTCTAACTCAGCCATTCCCATGTGGACTCCATGTAAACACTGTAGCAATCTGATGAAGTCTGATGTTACACAGCTGTGTGTGTGTGTGTGTGTGTGTGAGGTGATCGCTCCAGTGAGTGTGTGTGTGTGCGTCTGCAGGAAGTCATCGTTCCAGTGTTAAATGTCTAGTCTGTGCTGGAGCCACAAAAGTCCAGGTACATTTCTAATGTCTGGGAAACCATGAGAGCTCACTGCTAAATGTATTGAAACAGCATCGCTGGAATGAACTGATTGGGGCGAGGTGGAGGAGAGGAGGGGAGGAGGGGAGGGGAGGGGAGGAGGGAAGGAGAGGAGGAGGGGAGGAGGGGAGGAGAGGAGGAGGGGAGGGGAAGAGGAGGAGAGGAGGAGAGGGCCGGGGAGGAGAGGAGGATAGGGGGGTTTGGGTAGGGAACGCAGTCAGAGCGACTCGCTTTGACACCTCACCACAGCAGCACTCGAAATCAGAGTGGTAAATTTGTAGCCTGCCGCCAATGCAGCACCTAGCCCGAGGAAAGGACCTCAGGCCAGGACCAAACCACAGAACCTCAGCCTGGCTCCCCCTGAATCCCAATACATACCCAAAGGCTACTGTCCTCCCTGCTCTCCACTCTCTCTCTCCTCTCTCTCTCTCTTGCTTGCCCCCCCTCTCTCTCGCCCTCCCCTTCTCTCTCTCTCTTGCCCCCCCTCTTTCACTCTCTTGTCACCCCCTCTCTCTTCTCCCTCTCCCTCCCTCCCTCTCTCCCTCTCCCTCTCCCCACTCTCTCTCTCCCTCTCCCTCTAATTTAGTGAACAGTTCAGTGTTAGCCCAATGTGGATGGATAATTAACAGAGATCTAAAGTGGTGCTGAAAGGAAGTAGATGGACATCCTCAAGGAAGTAGATGGACATCCTCTAGGAAGTAAATGGACATCCTCAAGGAAGTAGATGGACATCATCAAGGAAGTAGATGGACATCCTCCAGGAAGTAAATGGACATCCTCTAGGAAGTAGATGGACATCATCAAGGAAGTAGATGGACATCATCAAGGAAGTAGATGGACATCATCAAGGAAGTAGATGGACATCCTCAAGGAAGTAGATGGACATCCTCAAGGAAGTAAATGGACATCCTCAAGGAAGTAGATGGACATCATCAAGGAAGTAGATGGACATCCTCAAGGAAGTAGATGGACATCATCAAGGAAGTAGATGGACATCATCAAGGAAGTAGATGGACATCCTTAAGGAAGTAGATGGACATCCTCCAGGAAGTAGATGGACATCCTCAAGGAAGTAAATGGACATCCTCAAGGAAGTAGATGGACATCCTCTAGGAAGTAGATGGACATCCTCCAGGAAGTAGATGGACATCCTCCAGGAAGTAGATGGACATCCTCCAGGAAGTAGATGGACATCCTCCAGGAAGTAGATGGACATCCTCGGTACAAAGTGGAGGGGGAATTCTAAACATAACAAGAGAAACGTCAGACCTTAATTAAAAACTTGCGATTCAGAATCAGTTAGTTGGGTTATAAAACTCCTCTGATGTCCTATGTTTTAAAAAAGGAGAACTAATACATCAAAGACTGGACAGTTTTTAAAAATGTTTTACAGATGGGTGGTGTAGTGTAATATTGGCGAAGACTATGCAGAGGTGCCACCCTGAATAGTAAACTCAGCTTCTATATCACCTGTGTTGGTCAGACTATAATAATAATAGAGTTTGTTCAGTGCCGCGTAATCTCTAATCCCTGATCTGTAATCCAGCGCCACCAAGGACCATGCGTTAAATACAAGGGATTATTAGTATTATTATTGCCTCTGTCAATTCAGTCTGCTTTCCAAATAGGACATTTTGTTCATGCTACACCTGCTTTAGGATGACTAGATTAGCAGAATAAACCTTTTTGGGGGGGGAAATTGGCAATAATGATACATAATTGCTTCACAGCGCTTGCCAGGGCAATAATTGACGTGATCAGAAGATCTTTTAGATTTGTCATCATCCATCTGTGAGACTAATGTCGTGTAAACCTGTCATAGTTTGACAAGTTCTCTATTCAGATGAAGCACCGGTACATGTAATTATCTGGAAATTAGCCATCCTTCCTCTCAGTATCTAAAACAAGACGTGATATTTCAGCTCCCGCTTTAAATGACGTTCAGCTTATAAAGGCCTTCATAATGCCTTCATGAGCACTACATAAATGTGTTTGTTACAGAGCATCTATAACCATATGTCATGCTTTATAAAGGGTTCACAAATGTGGCACAACTTTGCGACATAATCACCAATGTCAAATGTGACATAACCCACTATGGTGAATATGATAAAAACATGCTTTATAAAGGATGGCATGTTGTGCTGCAGGATTCCAACACTCTCTAAAGTAAAGTCACATTAGTCACATTACACCTAATCTCATTCCCAGACACTTCCTGGCCAAATGCACTGAACGTCTGTTGGCCCAACACATCAAATGTGGCCTTGATTAGTTAGGGTTAAATTGTGGAAATGTTTAGCCATAATTATAACTTTGTGGCTGTGTTAAATAGTGACGACCAGACGGAATGTTTTTGCTAGCAAAAGATGACACATACTTTACTCAGTGAGGTCACTCCCATATAATTCTATGGTCCCTCCTACTAAGGCCAACTCTGAATGGTTGGTATGCCAGGCTTTTATGTGCTGTGTGTCCAATAGCCTGGAGACGACGATACACAAAGAAACACTGACCTTGATGAAAGCCACCAACCTAAGGACATTGACAGTGGCTTTCTTCCGGAGGCAAGTTACATGTTCCTCAGTACACAAACACAACAATATAACGAGCCACACCGCGTGGTGCTGGGCCCAGTCAGGTCCTTGACACATTCCCCCCACTGAAAGATTAGCCATTAAAATGTTGGCGCCATTGTAACAGGTTGTAATCAAGCACTGGTCTCCATAGGAACAGAGGAGGAATACCTGGTGAGGTAGTCTCAGGTTGGACTAGTCCAAATCATCTTGGTTCTGACACACACACACACACACACACACACACACACACACACACACACACACACACACACACACACACACACACACACACACACACACATGCTTCGCATGTCTATGAACCCATTTAAATCCCTCTCACACTCTACAGTAACCTGTGGATCATGAGAGAACCTTCATAGATCAGCAGAAGGTTAATTGCCTATTTATTGACACTTTATATGTAGTCTCCTGTAATACTTTATTAGAAGTGAGACACCTTCGGTCATTTATAACACATCTATAAAGACTCTATATCGCATGCCGCAGAACTTACTTTCAAGTCAGACCACTTTGGTAAACATTTTAACATTTTTAAAACAATATCAAAACATTACGTTTCAAAAATGACATCGAACAGTACACAGGGCTCTGAATAACGTAGCTTTTCCCTGAGCTGGCGTACGAATGGTTCGTGCCTCTCTGCATGCTGGAGGAACTGAAGGGTTGGTTCCAACTTTAAAAGTAACCACAAAGAAAGTTAGCAGGTCTGTGAGGAAATGCCTTTGTCACACCATCTGGAAAAAGGCATTTCTGTGCTTTATTATTTTATTTTTTATCATTTATTTAACTAGGCAAGTTAGTTAAGAACAAATTCTTATTTACAATGACGCCCTACCCCGGCCCAACCTTCCCCTGCCCCAGACGACGCTGGGCCAAATTGTGCTTGCGCCAGAAATACTCTGAATGAGGAAATGGGAAACTCCATTCGATTCGTACTATATTCTTCTTTCATTTACAAAACTCATGATATGACTTTGAGACATGGCTGTATCTAACGTAGCTAGTTAGTGAAGTCTCTGAAATTATTTGAAATAACGATTGTGGTAGTTACAGTATGTAATCTAACTCAACACGTAACTACTATAAATTAATTTAAATTACAATTAAATAAATCTTAACTAACTAGGACATTTTGTTAATGCTACAGTGGCATCACAAATGAGTATTTGATTTGCGAACTTACAGCGCTACAGAAACACCGCTAACCAAACAACACAGTGCAGGGCAAGCGGACTGAATTAAAGGCCAACTACACTCAAAAATCTGTTTCTTAGAGAACTGAAAAGTCATTCCCTGACGTGGTTCAGGCATTGTTGTAAACACAGAAAATCACATTTTGTTGTTTTTCTATTACAAACGTGTGAGGAAAATGGGGGAAATCCGAAACCTGGAAAAACAAAACAGAGAAAACAGAATTTTGAAAAAAATACACTGAATTAGGCAAAAAATATAACTGATTTTAAAAGGCAGTATCACTTTTTTTTGTTGCTGTGTATGACTGCACTTTAGAGTGTGTCATCCTGCAGCACGGCATTTTGGGGGAAGTTGAGGTCAGGTCCAATATTGGCTATGCATCCAGGAGGGAAAGAGGTTGGGTCATCCTAGAAATGCTTTACAGTAATATAATTTAATTTATACAATTTACCAGACGCTTTTATCCAAAGCAACTTTCAGTCATACGCGTATACATTTTTATGTATGGGTAGTCATGACAACCGAACCCACTATC
>NW_021823216.1:2767683-2778388 GCF_901001165.1 Salmo trutta
ACTATGTAATGAGGCCACTACGTAATGAGGCCACTCCGTAATGAGACCACTACGTAATGAGGCCACTACGTAATGAGGCCACTACGTAATGAGGCCACTAGGTAATGAGGCCAGTAATGAGTCCACTACGTAATGAGGCCACTACGTAATGAGGCCACTACGTAATGAGGCCACTACGTAATGAGTCCATTACGTAATGAGCCCACTACGTAATGAGGCCAGTAATTAGGCCACTACGTAATGAGTCCACTACGTAATGAGGCCACTACGTAATGAGTCCAGTAATGAGGCGACTACGTAATGAGTCCAGTAATGAGAGCACTACGTAATGAGGCCAGTAATGAGGCCAGTAATGAGGACACTACGTAATGAGTCACTACATAATGAGGCCACTACGTAATGAGGCCACTACGTAATGAGGCCACTACGTAATGAGTCAACTATGTAATGAGGCCAGTAATGAGGCCAGTAATGAGTCCACTACGTAATGAGGCCACTACGTAATGAGGCCAGTACGTAATGAGGTCACTACGTAATGAGGGCAGTAATGAGACCAGAAATGAGGCCAGTAATGAGGCCACTACGTAATGAGACCAGTAATGAGGCCAGTAATGACGCCAGTAATGAGGCCACTACGTAATGAGGCCAGTAATGAGACCAGTAATGAGGCCAGTAATGAGGCCAGTAATGAGGCCACTACATAATGAGGCCACTACGTAATGAGGCCAGTACTGAGGACACTATGTAATGAGGCCACTACGTAATGAGACCACTACGTAATGAGGCCAGTAATGAGACCACTACGTAACGAGACCAGTAATGAGGCCACTACGTAATGAGGCCAGTAATGAGGCCACTAAGTAATGAGTCCACTATGTAATGAGGCCAGTAATGAGTCC
This sequence comes from Salmo trutta, assembly GCF_901001165.1. Classification (NCBI taxonomy): domain Eukaryota; kingdom Metazoa; phylum Chordata; class Actinopteri; order Salmoniformes; family Salmonidae; genus Salmo; species Salmo trutta. Next base: position 2,768,583 of record NW_021823216.1, read on the forward strand.
ACTACGTAATGAGACCACTACGTAATGAGGCCACTACGTAATGAGGCCACTACGTAATGAGGCCATTAAGGAGTCCACTACATAATGAGGCCAGTAATGAGGCCACTACGTAATGAGACCACTACGTAATGAGGCCACTATGTAATGAGGCCACTACGTAATGAGGCCACTACGTAATGAGACCACTACGTAATGAGGCCACTATGTAATGAGGCCACTACGTAATGAGGCCACTCCGTAATGAGACCACTACGTAATGAGGCCACTACGTAATGAGGCCACTACGTAATGAGGCCAGTAATGAGTCCACTATGTAATGAGGCCACTACGTAATGAGTCCATTACGTAATGAGCCCACTACGTAATGAGGCCAGTAATGAGGCCACTACGTAATGAGTCCACTACGTAATGAGGGCACTACGTAATGAGTCCAGTAATGAGGCGACTACGTAATGAGTCCAGTAATGAGAGCACTACGTAATGAGGCCAGTAATGAGGCCAGTAATGAGGACACTACGTAATGAGTCACTACGTAATGAGGCCACTACGTAATGAGGCCACTACGTAATGAGGCCACTACATAATGAGACCAGTAATGAGGCCACTACGTAATAAAGCCACTACGTAATGAGGCCATGAGGCCACTACGTAATGAGCCCAGTACGTAATGAGGCCAGTACGTAATGAGGCCACTACGTAATGACGCCACTACGTAATGAGGCCACTACATAATGAGGCCACTACGTAATGACGCCACTACGTAATGAGTCCACTACGTAATGAGGCCACTACGTAATGAGGCCACTATGTAATGAGGCCACTACGTAATGAGTCCACTACGTAATGAGGCCAGTAATGATGCCACTACGTAATGAGTCCACTACGTAATGAGACCACTACGTAATGAGGCCAGTAATGAGTCCACTACGTAATGAGGCCACTACGTAATGAGGCCACTACGTAATGAGTCCACTACGTAATGAGACCACTACGTAATGAGGCCACTACGTAATGAGTCCACTACGTAATGAGACCACTACGTAATGAGACCACTACGTAATGACGCCACTACGTAATGAGTCCACTACGTAATGAGACCACTACGTAATGAGGCCTCTACGTAATGAGGCCAGTAATGAGTCCACTACGTAATGAGGCCACTACGTAATGAGGCCACTACGCAATGAGGCCACTACGTAATGAGTCCATTACGTAATGAGCCCACTACGTAATGAGGCCACTACGTAATGAGGCCACTCCGTAATGAGACCACTACGTAATGAGGCCACTACGTAATGAGGCCACTACGTAATAAAGCCACTACGTAATGAGGCCAGTAATGAGGCCACTACGTAATGAGACCACTACGTAATGAGGCCACTATGTAATGAGGCCACTACGTAATGAGGCCACTCCGTAATGAGACCACTACGTAATGAGGCCACTACGTAATGAGGCCACTACGTAATGAGGCCACTAGGTAATGAGGCCAGTAATGAGTCCACTACGTAATGAGGCCACTACGTAATGAGGCCACTACGTAATGAGGCCACTACGTAATGAGTCCATTACTTAATGAGCCCACTACGTAATGAGGCCAGTAATTAGGCCACTACGTAATGAGTCCACTACGTAATGAGGCCACTACGTAATGAGTCCAGTAATGAGGCGACTACGTAATGAGTCCAGTAATGAGAGCACTACGTAATGAGGCCAGTAATGAGGCCAGTAATGAGGACACTACGTAATGAGTCACTACGTAATGAGGCCACTACGTAATGAGGCCACTACGTAATGAGGCCACTACGTAATGAGGCCACTACATAATGAGACCAGTAATGAGGCCACTACGTAATAAAGCCACTACGTAATGAGGCCATGAGGCCACTACGTAATGAGACCAGTACGTAATGAGGCCAGTACGTAATGAGGCCACTACGTAATGAGACCAGTACGTAATGAGGCCACTACATAATGAGACCAGTAATGAGGCCACTACGTAATAAAGCCACTACGTAATGAGGCAATGAGGCCACTACGTAATGAGACCAGTACGTAATGAGGCCACTACATAATGAGACCAGTAATGAGGCCACTACGTAATAAAGCCACTACGTAATGAGGCAATGAGGCCACTACGTAATGAGACCAGTACGTAATGAGGCCACTACGTAATGAGTCCAGTACGTAATGAGACCAGTACGTAATGAGGCCACTACGTAATGACGCCACTACGTAATGAGGCCACTACGTAATGAGGCCACTACATAATGACGCCACTACGTAATGAGTCCACTACGTAATAAAGCCACTACGTAATGAGGCCATGAGGCCACTACGTAATGAGACCAGTACGTAATGAGGCCAGTACGTAATGAGGCCACTACGTAATGACGCCACTACGTAATGAGGCCACTACGTAATAAAGCCACTACGTAATGAGGCCACTACATAATGACGCCAGTACGTAATGAGGCCACTACGTAATGAGACCAGTACGTAATGAGGCCACTACGTAATGACGCCAGTACGTAATGAGGCCACTACATAATGAGGCCAGTACGTAATGAGGCCACTACGTAATGAGGCCACTACATAATGAGGCCAGTACGTAATGAGCCAACTACGTAATGAGGCCACTACGTAATGAGGCCAGTAATGAGACCACTACGTAATGAGGCCAGTAATGAGGCCAGTAATGAGGCCACTACATAATGAGTCCACTACGTAATGAGGCCAGTAATGAGGCCACTACGTAATGAGGCCAGTAATGAGTCCACTACGTAATGAGGCCAGTAATGAGGCCACTACGTAATGAGGCCAGTAATGAGGCCACTACGTAATTTGACTGTAGGTATCACAGGAGCAAGACATCTGCAGTCAATGACTTTGTCTTTAATGGCTGTTTGATCAATGACATGTTTTATAGATCAGAGACCAGACAAGACCAGAGCAGGGATCTCCTATGAGGGGGGGGGGGATTCTCACTCTTCTTCCGGCCTATAGAAGGACCGGAGGCAGTTTAGCCCGAGGACATTAGCCATGGTCAGAGAGCTAGAGACCTTTCAGATAAACTGAACTGATTGATTGTGGCTTTTATTGGCAGCAGGTAACATCTGGGGGGAAAGATGTGCTTTAAACTGTCATTACGATATGATCTAACGTGGGAATCAACCTAATAATGACATACTTCTGGACGATGTCTGTTACAAATGTTTGAATGTTATTTTACAATATACCGGATGTAATACAGTAGCATTTTCAGCCAGTAAATGGGACAATATAAAGTTGTTTGAATTGAATTTGAATTGAATTCCCCCTGTTGATTTTGGACAATAGCCCCCCCCCATATTGGTGTCCAGTTCACCAGGCATGACTGTGAACTCAACGGCTGTTGAGAGGAGAGTTGCCCAATAGTCCCTGACCTATATGTTGCTTTATACTGTATGTTGTTCTACAATAGAGGCTATGCTGCAGCTGTGCTAGCGGGAGACGGAATGTGAGACAAGATAAATAGTTTCATCCGGCAAACACAAAAACAACAAAAAAACATGTTTTCCATTTTGACATGTTCTGCAGGGAGCCAGTGGACAGTGTTGGGTTGTATTTCTACCCCTCGGCCAAGGGAGAGAGAGAGGGAAGAGAGAGAGAGAGAGAGAGAGAGAGAGAGAGAGAGAGAGAGAGAGAGAGAGAGAGGAGAGAGAAGAGAGGAGAGAGAGAGAGGAGGGAAGAGAGAGAGAGGGAGAGAGAGGGAGAGAGAGGGAGAGAGAGGGAGAGAGGGAGAGAGAGGGAGAGGGAGAGAGAGGGAGAGAGAGAGAGGAAGAGAGAGAGAGGAAGAGAGAGAGGGAGGAGAGAGAGAGAGGAAGAGAGAGAGAGAGGAAGAGATAGAGAGGGAGAGAGAGAGGAAGAGAGAGAGGGAAGAGAGAGAGAGAGGAAGAGAGAGAGAGAGGAAGAGATAGAGAGGGAGAGAGAGAGGAAGAGAGAGAGAGGGAGAGAGAGAGAGAGAGAGAGAGAGAGAGAGAGAGAGCAAAAGCAATCAACATTCCTTACCTCAGTCAGTTTGTTCCACAAGTCATCTCTGCCCGCATTGCTGTACATGTGTGTCATCAAGTAATCCTGTAAGGGGACAATGACATATTTTAAAGCCAGATTGTTTTAATTTAACATGTCAGGCACAAATATAATATACCCAGCTTGACGGACAGCAGAGTTGCTTCTGGGGATTATTCCCCCTACACCCAGACAAATGCACATCTAATCCCTTTCAATAGAATATCAATTTGATTTATGCAAATGATGCCCAACTGGTAAGGAGAGATTTGTCCTTATGTGGCACCTCATGTTAGTTATAACAGTAAAATAAAATGAAATAAAACAAAATAAATATTACAGAATTGTCAAAACTCCAATACCCCAAAAAAATCAAAAAAATGTACAGCTTACTCAAATTGTCTTCCCCAGTGAATGAGAAGTTTAGGAATGCTGAGTATCTTCAGAGTATGTGTAGAGTGAGACATGTTCCCTGTCTATAGCCCAACGTCTGTGAGCACGCCAAGCCAAGGCTGCTTCTGAACTACTTAGTTCTAACTTCTAATGAGTTCCCAGTAGTCACAATGTACAGCCACATACCTCAACTGGAACAATGTCAGTGTATATCGTCACGTTTTCACTGTAAGATTCCTCTAACAACACAGGCTTTTAATCTTATCACACTGTCTATTCGGCTACTTCGCTATTTTGGATAGCTTATCGTTAGCAGGGAAATAGCAGGGAAAAGCAGGGGAATAGCAGGGAAAAGCAGGGAAATAGCAGGGAAAAGCAGGGGAATAGCAGGGAAAAGCAGGGAAAAGCAGGGAAATAGCAGGGAAAAGCAGGGGAATAGCAGGGAAAAGCAGGGGAATAGCAGGGAAAAGCAGGGAAATAGCAGGGAAAAGCAGGGGAATAGCAGGGAAAAGCAGGGAAAAGCAGGGAAATAGCAGGGAAATAGCAGGGAAAAGCAGGGAAATAGCAGGGAAAAGCAGGGGAATAGCAGGGGAAAGCAGGGAATAGACCTAACTACTCAAAGGCAGGGTGGCCAGCACATTATGTACTTTAACTTCACTATTGTAGGGGGCAGCATTCGGAATTTTGGATGAAAAGCGTGCCCAAATTAAACTGCCTGCTACTCAGGCCCAGAAGCTAGGATATGCATATAATTGGTATATTTGGATAGAAAACACTCTAAAGTTTCCAAAACTGTTAAAATAATGTCTGTGAGTATAACAGAACTGATATGGCAGGCAAAAACCCCAGGAAAATCCATCCAGGAACTACTTTTATTTTCAAAGGCTGTTTTTCCATTGAAAGCCTTTCCACCATACAAAGATTTAGGACCCAGTTCACGAGCTCTATGGCTTCTTCTACATGTGGCCAGTCTTTAGGCATTGTTTCAGGCTTTTACTCTGAAAAATGAGGGAGATACAGCACTCTCAATGAGTGGACAGTGAACATTTCCAGACATGAGTCCAGCGTGTGATCGGGAGCGCACCTTTCTTGTTTCTCCTTTTCTATTCACAAAGCTTTTGTCTGTTTGAAATATTAATGATTATTTATGACAAAAACATCCCCAGGAATGATTTTAAACATCGTTTGACATGTTTCTACGAACTTCTATTGTACTTTTTTCACTTTTCGTCTGGATATTGTCTCTCAGAGGTCTCCTGATTATAGAACTATGTCTCTCTATAGACCTGCGTCTCTCAGAGGTCTCCTGATTATAGAACTATGTCTCTCTATAGACCTGAATCTCTCAGATGTCTCCTGATTATAGAACTATGTCTCTCAGAGGTCTCCTGATTATAAACTATGTCTCTCAGATGTCTCCTGATTATAGAACTATGTCTCTCTATAGACCTGCGTCTCTCAGAGGTCTCCTGATTATAGAACTATGTCTCTCTATAGACCTGAGTCTCTCAGAGGTCTCCTGATTATAGAACTATGTCTCTCTATAGACCTGAGTCTCTCAGATGTCTCCTGATTATAGAACTATGTCTCTCTATAGACCTGAATCTCTCAGATGTCTCCTGATTATAGAACTATGTCTCTCAGATGTCTCCTGATTATAGAACTATGTCTCTCTATAGACCTGGGTCTCTCAGAGGTCTCCTGATTATAGAACTATGTCTCTCAGATGTCTCCTGATTATAGAACTATGTCTCTCTATAGACCTGGGTCTCTATAGAACTGAGGACCTTGTTTCTCCTGGTAATAGCGATCATGGATGGAGTGAAACGGAGTTTGAGGAAGTTGAAAAGAATGAGGAAGAGGTAGTTTCTAAAGAGATGGGAAAGGAAACAGATCTTGCAGGCTACTACTGTACAGAGCAGCATCACTGTATATAACTACTGTACACAGCAGCATCACTGTATATAACTACTGTACACAGCAGCATCACTGTATATAACTACTGTACACAGCAGCATCACTGTATATAACTACTGTACACAGCAGCATCACTGTATATAACTACTGTACACAGCAGCATCACTGTATATAACTACTGTACACAGCAGCATCCCTGTATATAACTACTGTACAGAGCAGCATCACTGTATATAACTACTGTACACAGCAGCATCACTGTATATAACTACTGTACACAGCAGCATCACTGTATATAACTACTGTACACAGCAGCATCACTGTATATAACTACTGTACACAGCAGCATCACTGTATATAACTACTGTACACAGCAGCATCACTGTATATAACTACTGTACACAGCAGCATCACTGTATATAACTACTGTACACAGCAGCATCACAGTATATAACTACTGTACACAGCAGCATCACAGTATATAACTACTGTACACAACAGCACCACTGTATTCTACTACTGTACACAACAGCACCACTGTATATAACTACTGTACACAACAGCACCACTGTATATAACTACTGTACATAACAGCACCACTGTATATAACTACTGTACACAACAGCACCACTGTATGCTACTGATGTACATAACAGCACCACCATACCTACTTAGTACTGTCTATAGTATATTGGACCTTGTATTTGTGTGAGTTGTGTGAATACCTTGTCTATACTGTCTATAGTATATTGGACCTTGTATTGATTTGAGTTGTGTGAATACCTTGTCTATACTGTCTATAGTATATTGGACCTTGTATTGATGTGAGTTGTGTGAATACCTTGTCTATACTGTCTATAGTATATTGGACCTTGTATTGATGTGAGTTGTGTGAATACCTTGTCTATACTGTCTATAGTATATTGGACCTTGTATTTGTGTGAGTTGTGTGAATACATTGTCTATACTGGCTATAGTATATTGGACCTTGTATTAAAAAGTGAGTTGTGTGAATACCTTGTCTGTACTGTCTATAGTATATTGGACCTTGTATTAAAGTGAGTTGTGTGAATACCTTGTCTATACTGTCTATAGTATATTGGACATTGTATTTGTGTGAGTTGTGTGAATACCTTGTCTATAATGTCTATAGTATATTGAACCTTGCATTGGTGTGAGTTGTGTGAATACCTTGTCTATACTGTCTATAGTATATTGGACATTGTATTTGTGTGAGTTGTGTGAATACCTTGTCTATACTGTCTATAGTATATTGTGTGCAGTGATCTGTGTTGTGTTGTAAAATATGAATTATGTTTTGTTGTCTTTTACCAATTGACCTTCAGTATTCAGATCCATTGATCAGCCTGTTAATGCACAACACTATCGCGTGGCATACTGTAATGTGAGTCCTTTACAGCAGATAGATGGTGCTGGTTCAAACAGCCGTTATTACAGGGATTTGACTAAATTGGTAAGGCAATGTCTGGCTGTGAATATGAATCATCGGGGTGTAATTACAACAGGTCCATTACATCTTCTGCCTCCTTGAATCCCATGTAGAATCCTAACAACTCGTTCCCTCGTTCTCTCGTTCCAGTCTGACTGATAATAACACACACAGCCAAGGTATTGGATCTGTCTGGCTGACTGATAATAACACACACAGCCAAGGTATTGGGTCTGACTGGCTGACTGATAATAACACACACAGCCAAGGTATTGGGTCTGACTGGCTGACTGATAATAACACACACAGCCAAGGTATTGGATCTGACTGGCTGACTGATAATAACACACACAGCCAAGGTATTGGATCTGTCTGGCTGACTGATAATAACACACACAGCCAAGGTATTGGGTCTGACTGGCTGACTGATAATAACACACACAGCCAAGGTATTGGGTCTGACTGGCTGACTGATAATAACACACACAGCCAAGGTATTGGGTCTGACTGGCTGACTGATAATAACACACACAGCCAAGGTATTGGATCTGTCTGGCTGACTGATAATTAACACCACACAGCCAAGGTATTGGATCTGTCTGGGCTGACTGATATAACACACACAGCCAAGGTATTGGGTCTGACTGGCTGACTGATAATAACACACACAGCCAGGTATTGGGTCTGACTGCTGACTGATAATAACACACACAGCCAAGGGTATTGGGTCTGACTGGCTGACTGATAATAACACACACAGCCAAGGTATTGGATCTGTCTGGCTGACTGATAATAACACACACAGCCAAGGTATTGGATCTGTCTGGCTGACTGATAATAACACACACAGCCCAGGTATTGGATCTGTCTGGCTGACTGATAATAACACACACAGCCAAGGTATTGGGTCTGACTGGCTGACTGATAATAACATACATCTCTGGACCCCACACCATCACCAATACATTACATCTACCTGGAGCTGTATGGGTCACATCCCTGGACCCCACACCATCACCAATACATTACATCTACCTGGAGCTGTAGGGGTCACATCCCTGGACCCCACACCATCACCAATACATTACATCTACCTGGAGCTGTATGGGTCACATCCCTGGACCCCACACCATCACCAATACATTACATCTACCTGGAGCTGTAGGGGTCACATCCCTGGACCCCACACCATCACCAATACATTACATCTACCTGGAGCTGTAGGGGTCACATCCCTGGACCCCACACCATCAACAATACATTACATCTACCTGGAGCTGTAGGGGTTACATCCCTGGACCCCACACCATCACCAATACATTACATCTACCTGGAGCTGTAGGGGTCACATCCCTGGACCCCACACCATCACTAATACATTACATCTACCTGGAGCTGTATGGGTCACATCCCTGGACCCCACACCATCACCAATACATTACATCTACCTGGAGCTGTAGGGGTCACATCCCTGGACCCCACACCATCACCAATACATTACATCTACCTGGAGCTGTAGGGGTCACATCCCTGGACCCCCACACCATCACCAATACATTACATCTACCTGGAGCTGTAGGGGTCACATCCCTGGACCCCACACCATCACCAATACATTAATCTACCTGGAGCTGTAGGGGTACATCCCTGGACCCCACACCATCACCAATACATTACATCTACCTGGAGCTGTAGGGTGCACATCCCTGGACCCCACACCATCACCAATTACATTACATCTACCTGGAGCTGTAGGGGTCACATCCCTGGACCCCCACACCATCACCAATACATATACATACTCTACCTGGAGGTGTAGGGGTTACATCCCTGGACCCACACACATCAACCAATACATTACATCTACCTGGAGCTTAGGGTTACATCCCTGGACCCCACACCATCACCAATAGCATTAAGCATCTACCTGGAGCTGTATGGTCACATCCCTGGACCCACCCACACCATCCACCAATACATTACATCTACCTGAGGT
>NW_021823216.1:2778888-2781388 GCF_901001165.1 Salmo trutta
CTCCTACCTCTCCTCTCCTCTCCTCTGCCCTTCACCTCCACCTTCTCCTCTCCTCCAACCTCTCTTCTCCTTCAACCTCCCACTCTCCTCTCCTCTCCTCTCCTCCACCTCTCTTCTCTTCAACCCTCCGTCTCTCCTCTCCTCTCCTCCACCCCTCCACCTCTCTTCTCCTTCAACCCCTCCTTCTCCTCTCCTCTCCTCGCCTCTCCTCTCCTTCTCCTCTCCTCTCTCTCCTTCCTCTGCCCCTTCACCTCCACCTCTCTCTCCTCTACCCCGCCACCTCTCTTCTCCTTCAACACCTCCTCTCTCCTCTCTCTCCTCTCCTCCCCCCCTCCACCTCTCTTCTCCTTCAACCCCTCCTTCTCTCCTCTCCTCTCCTCTCCTCCCCTCTCCTCTCCTCTGCCCCTTCACCTCCACCTCTCCTCTCCTCTACCCCTCCACCTCTCTTCTCCTTCAACCCTCCACCTCTCCTCTCATCTCCTCTCCTCTCCTCCCCTCCTCCCCTCCACCTCTCCTCTCCTCCATCCCTCCAGCTCCCCTCCACACAGCTCCTGTGAAGTGATAAAGTCAGGATCAGACGGGGTCTTGGGAGGCTGCAGGCATACAGATGGATAAAGGTAATATGTAATGTGATCCCTGATGAAAATATGCTTTATTCCAGACATTCGTACTAGATGATGAGAAGGCCAGGGTGAAAAGGTGTGGGAGGGAGGAGGAACAGTCTCAGACCAAGCAGTCCTAGACAGGAGAGGACGTGCAGTGTTTTCCATCAAAACTAAAGCACTGGAAAGCCGTGTGTACAGTTGTCAGGGGCCTTATATATCAAACTTCCCAGAGCAGCAGTGCTGATCTAGGAACAGTTCTGCCATTAGGAGCACAATGAATAAGATGAAAACTGATCCTAGTTCAACACTCCATCTCTGAGGATGGAAACTGATCCTAGATCAACACTTCATCTCTGAGGATGGAAACTGATCTTAGTTCAACACTCAATCTCTGGTGGAAACTGATCCTAGATCAACACTCCATCTCTGAGGATGGAAACTGATTCTAGATCAACACTCCATCTCTGAGGATGGAAACTGATCCTAGATCAACACTCCATCTCTGAGGATGGAAACTGATCCTAGATCAACACTCCAACTCTGGTGGAAACTGATCCTAGATCAACACTCCATCTCTGGTGGAAACTGATCCTAGATCAACACTCCATCTCTGAGGATGGAAACTGATCCTAGTTCAACACTCCATCTCTGATGGAAACTGATCCTAGATCAACACTCCATCTCTGAGGATGGAAACTGATCCTAGTTCAACACTCAATCTCTGAGGATGGAAACTGATCCTAGATCAACACTCCATCTCTGAGGATGGAAACTGATCCTAGATTAACACTCCATCTCTGAGGATGGAAACTGATCCTAGTTCAACACTCCATCTCTGGTGGAAACTGATCCTAGATCAACACTCCATCTCTGAGGATGGAAACTGATCCTAGTTCAACACTCCATCTCTGATGGAAACTGATCCTAGATCAACACTCCATCTCTGAGGATGGAAACTGATCCTAGATTAACACTCCATCTCTGAGGATGGAAACTGATCCTAGTTCAACACTCCATCTCTGATGGAAACTGATCCTAGATCAACACTCCATCTCTGAGGATGGAAACTGATCCTAGATTAACACTCCATCGCTGATGGGAACTGATCCTAGATCAACACTCCATCGCTGATGGGAACTGATCCTAGATCAACACTGGGGCGGCAGGGTACCCTAGTGGTTACAGCGTTGGACTATTAACTGAAAGGTTGCAAGATCAAATCCTGAGCTGACAAGGTAAAAATCTGTCGTTCTGCCTCTGAACTAGGCAGTTAACCCACTGTTCCTAGGCTGTCATTGTAAATAAGAATTTTTTCTTAACTGTCTTGCCTAGTTAAATAAAGGTAAAACAAAGAAATCTCTGAGACACTTGATATATATTTATTTTTATTTGTATTTATTTCACCTTTATTTAACCGGGTAGGCAAGTTGAGAACAAGTTCTCATTAGCAACTGCGACCTGGCCAAGATAAAGCAAAGCAGTTTGACACATACAACAACACAGAGTTACACATGGAGTAAAACAAACATACAGTCAATAATACAGTAGAAAAATAAGTTTATATACAATGTGAGCAAATGAGGTGAGGTAAAGGCAAAAAAGGCCATGGTGGCAAAGTAAATACAATATAGCAAGTAAAACACTGGAATGGTATATGGTCTTTGGTCAGTGTGTTGGATGACTGGTGAATCAAGGGGTATTTCAGTGGTTTAACAGAAAACGCCGATCATCAAGACCCCGCAACACATTGCTGGACTTCATCGCAGGTCGTCAGCGCGACACGCTGGGAGGTTTTTAGTGGTTAATTAGTGTTATCATTGACATAGGACCATCTGTACTCCACGGTGGTTATGTTAACCTGCAGAGTAACGGACAGCAAGGTCACGATAAGAGAC
>NW_021823216.1:2783888-2786388 GCF_901001165.1 Salmo trutta
CAACGTGTGAAAATCGTCTGTCCTCGATTGCAACACTCAATTACGGGATTCCAAACTGCCTCTGGAAGCAACGTCAGCACAATAACTGTTCGTCGGGAGCTTCATGAAATGGGTTTCCATGGCAGAGCAGCTGCACACAAACCTAAGATCACCATGCTCAATGCCAAGCGTCGGCTGGAGTAGTGTAAAGCTTGACTCACGCTTCACCATCTGGCAGTCCGACGGACGAATCTGGATTAGGTGGATGCCAGGAAAACGTTACCTGCCCCAATGCATAGTGCCAACTGTAAAGTTTGGTGGAGGAATAATGGTCTGGGGCTGTTTTTCATGGTTCGGACTAGTTCCAGTGAAGGGAAATCTTAACGCTACAGCATACAATGAGAGGATTACAGATACATCTGAGGAACCAATCAGACTGAGTCTGTGTATTGAAATAAGTCTAGCTGTGAAACCCCAGGATCCTGTCGGATAATAAACCCTCTTGACATTTAATCAATCTGTGGCCGGCGAGGAGTGCGATTGTGGAATTTCATCACCGAGTGTCAACAGAGAGAAGAGAGGAGGGAGGAGGAGAGAGGGATTTTATTCCTACAAAGCAAAACTCTGGCGTTTCAGGCCAGTTGGACTGTGGCGATCCGTCAGACACCAACGGCTAACGAGATCACAAAGAGCAAGGTATTGAAATGCCGTCACCACACTGACCTCATGTTGGACCTGCTCTTTATCTTCGGTTCTGTGTCACTGTAACATTCTTCTTCTGCGCTTAAGATCACCATGCCGAGGCTGGCAGGCCGCTGTGTGAGCAGTGTTGCAGGGAGCGTTTTTAACCGCACGCTTGGCTGCGACCCTGTGTGTGTGTGTCTGTGTGTGTGACGAGACATGCTGTAAACGGGGGAAGGGTTGTTAAGCGTTTAGAGAGAGGCCTGGGGATAAAGAGTGGGATGCAGAGTGTATCATCTGTTCTCAAACTCCTGAAACACCTGGCCCCTAGCCTACTGCTGTTGTTCCACAGAAAAGACAGAGGGAGAGAGGGAGAGAGGGAGAGAGGGAGAGAGGGAGAGAGGGAGAGAGGGAGAGAGGGGAGGGAGAGAGAGAGAGAGAGAGAGAGAGAGAGAGAGAAATTAAGACAGAGAGAGAGAGATAAAGAGAGAGAGATAAAGAGAGAGAGATAAAGAGAGAGAGATAAAGAGAGAGAGATAGAGAAATTAAGAGAGAGAGATAGAGATAAAGTGAGAGCGTGTGAGAGAGAGAGAGAGAGAGAGAGAGAGAGAGAGAGATGAGAGAGAGCGAGAAATAAGAGAGAGAGAGAGAGAAAAGTGAGAGAGAGAGAGATGAAGGAAAGACAGATGCAGACATAGGGGGCTGGGAGAATAGGAGGCGGTAGGAAGAGGGTTGAGGGGATGAAGTCACAGCCACCTTGGGACACATTTAACAGAACAGATTGTGTCTGTGACTGCTGGCCGTCAGTCTCAGTGCACTCTGGGAGACGAGAGGAGAGAGGGATGAGGAGGAGAGGAGAGAGGGATGAGGAGAGAGGAGAGAGGATGAGGGAGGAGAGAGGGATGAGGAGGAGAGGAGAGAGGGATGAGGAGAGAGGAGAGGGATGAGGAGAGAGGAGAGGGATGAGGAGAGAGAGAGGAGAGAGAGGAGAGAGGGATGAGGAGGAGAGGAGAGAGGGATGAGGAGGAGAGGAGAGGAGAGAGGGATGAGGTCTGTGGATGGCCTATGGGCTACAGTGGAGGTATGAGATATTAACCCCCAGCGGGTAACATCATCTGGCTCCACAGCGTCCTCACTCAGAACAAAGTGGTTTTATTACACACTGAGACTTTTACACACGGAGTCCCTCTCTCTGTACTCTATAGAAGGAAGTTATTGGTGCGTGTCTGAAACCTACAGGGAACTGTTCATAACTGTCTATATCTATCTGACTATCAACACAAAATCAGGTGGAAGTAGTCTTCAAACAGAGAAAGAAATGACAGATGGCTGTATGGAACATTTCTGAGAAAAATACAATAAACCTTAAAGGGTCAATTAAAGTCTAGGGAATTATAATGTTCAACACACACAGACACACACGCATAAAGGCGCACGGTAATTGTCTCTCTTAGTGGCTCGATCAAAGTATCGATCAAACCTTATATTCCTCTCTAAACGGTAATGGATAGCGAACGACAAGCTCAGCCTTCCATTCAACGAGCAATTAAACAGATGACCGCATCACAAAGCAAGGCATCTTTGAACCTAGCTTCACTGCAGTCTGCATCAGAGTGTTAGAACACAGCTTCACTGCAGTCTGCATCAGAGTGTTAGAACCTAGCTTCACTGCAGTCTGCATCAGAGTGTTAGAACCTAGCTTCACTGCAGTCTGCATCAGAGTGTTAGAACACAGCTTCACTGCAGTCTGCATCAGAGTGTTAGAACCTAGCTTCCCTGCAGTCTGCATCAGAGTGTTAGAACACAGCTTCACTGCAGTCTGCATCAGAGTGTTAGAACT